>NC_143026.1:82722500-83022500 GCF_057628025.1 Oncorhynchus mykiss
CTACTTGAAATGTTTTGCTCCTCCTCCTCCTCCTCCTCCTCATCATCATCATCACTATCATCCTCATTGTCATCATAAAAGCGTTCAGCTCATGTGATTCAGAGTGTAGGCTACTGCTACTTGAAATGTTTTGCTCCTCCTCATCATCATCACTATCATCCTCATTGTCATCATAAAAGCATTCAGCTCATGTGATTCAGAGTGTAGGCTACTGCCACTTGAAATGTTTTGCTCCTCCTCCTCTTCCTCCTCCTCATCATCATCACTATCATCCTCATTGTCATCATAAAAGCGTTCAGCTCATGTGATTCAGAGTGTAGGCTACTGCCACTTGAAATGTTTTGCTCCTCCTCCTCTTCCTCCTCCTCCTCCTCATCATCATCACTATCATCCTCATTGTCATCATAAAAGCGTTCAGCTCATGTGATTCAGAGTGTAGGCTACTGCCACTTGAAATGTTTTGCTCCTCCTCCTCTTCCTCCTCCTCATCATCATCACTATCATCCTCATTGTCATCATAAAAGCGTTCAGCTCATGTGATTCAGAGTGTAGGCTACTGCCACTTGAAATGTTTTGCTCCTCCTCCTCTTCCTCTTCCTCTTCCTCCTCATCATCCTCATTGTCATCATAAAAGCATTCAGCTCATGTGATTCAGAGTGTAGGCTACTGCCACTTGAAATGTTTTGCTCCTCCTCCTCCTCATCATCATCACTATCATCCTCATTGTCATCATAAAAGCGTTCAGCTCATGTGATTCAGAGTGTAGGCTACTGCTACTTGAAATGTTTTGCTCCTCCTCCTCCTCCTCCTCCTCCTCATCATCCTCATTGTCATCATAAAAGCGTTCAGCTCATGTGATTCAGAGTGTAGGCTACTGCCACTTGAAATGTTTTGCACCTCCTCCTCCTCCTCCTCCTCCTCATTGTCATCATAAAAGTGTTCAGCTCATGTGATTCAGAGTGTAGGCTACTGCCACTTGAAATGTTTTGCACCTCCTCCTCCTCCTCATCATCCTCATTGTCATCATAAAAGCGTTCAGCTCATGTGATTCAGAGTGTAGGCTACTGCCACTTGAAATGTTTTGCACCTCGCCCTCCTGTAATCTTTATTAATTTAAATGTGTTGGCAGAACTTGAATCCCTGCATGGTAAAAAAGGCCTTCATCATTTATTTACAAAGAGATCACACAATTAGTTGTTTTTCCTTTTGTTTGTGTTTGAGGGGCTTAGAGAGGAGCTATTAAGGGGGAGTGGCTCCTCTCCTCCTCATCTTCACTGGGTAGAGTGAAGGCTTTTCTGAGATGATTTGTCTGTTATTTTCCTCAACCTCACTACAACTTTGTCACCAGAACTACACAAACGAACAGGATCAAACTACAATAATTGACCTTTTATTACCTGAACCTCACTAGTAACCATAACTTCTGTCATCAGAGCAGAACAGATAGACAGGAATGGGCAGATTCCTGTCTCTCCAAGAGTTCACAGTAAATGTTACAGGATATATACGGTCTAGTATTTTGTGGGGGTATTATTGTCTGAACTTCGCCAGATACAACTGTCATCAGAGCAGAACAGTCAGACAGTATTGTCAGCCGTGCAGGGAGTTGATGAGTTCATGTTGGCATCATAATAATGGACAGATGAACAGGTTGAGAACTTGTCCATTAGCAAGTGTTCACGGTAAATATTACAGGATGTGTAACGTCTGGTATTTGATGTTGGTGGAAGGTAATGTTGGCCATGCCACTTCAGGTCATGAATCTTGTTAAAGTGTTTGAATGTTTTTATAGTTTCTTATGTTGATCTAACTGCACCAGTAGCACCCATGCCGATGACAGGTGAGTTTTATCCCCCTGCTCAGACTGTCAATCATCAGACCATATCATTATAACAGATCCATACACAGTAGTGAGAGAGAGGAGCTGAGATGGAGGAGAGATAACTGGGTTTGATGGATGGATGTTGGAGAGAACTGTGGTTATGGGTTTGATGGATGGATGGATGTTGGAGAGAACTGTGGTTATGGGTTTGATGGATGGATGTTGGAGAGAACTGTGGTTATGGGTTTGATGGATGGATGTTGGAGAGAACTGTGGTTATGGGTTTGATGGATGGATGGATGTTGGAGAGAACTGTGGTTATGGGTTTGATGGATGGATGTTGGAGAGAACTGTGGTTATGGGTTTGATGGATGGATGTTGGAGAGAACTGTGGTTATGGGTTTGATGGATGGATGTTGGAGAGAACTGTGGTTATGGGTTTGATGGATGGATGGATGTTGGAGAGAACTGTGGTTATGGGTTTGATGGATGGATGTTGGAGAGAACTGTGGTTATGGGTTTGATGGATGGATGGATGTTGGAGAGAACTGTGGTTATGGGTTTGATGGATGGATGGAGGAGAGAACTGTGGTTATGGGTTTGATGGATGGATGGATGTTGGAGAGAACTGTGGTTATGGGTTTGATGGATGGATGGATGGAGGAGAGAGAACTGTGGTTATGGGTTTGATGGATGGATGTTGGAGAGAACTGTGGTTATGGGTTTGATGGATGGATGGAGGAGAGAACTGTGGTTATGGGTTTGATGGATGGATGTTGGAGAGAACTGTGGTTATGGGTTTGATGGATGGATGGAGGAGAGAGAACTGTGGTTATGGGTTTGATGGATGGATGTTGGAGAGAACTGTGGTTATGGGTTTGATGGATGGATGGAGGAGAGAGAACTGTGGTTATGGGTTTGATGGATGGATGTTGGAGAGAACTGTGGTTATGGGTTTGATGGATGGATGGAGGAGAGAACTGTGGTTATGGGTTTGATGGATGGATGTTGGAGAGAACTGTGGTTATGGGTTTGATGGATGGATGGAGGAGAGAGAACTGTGGTTATGGGTTTGATGGATGGATGTTGGAGAGAACTGTGGTTATGGGTTTGATGGATGGATGGAGGAGAGAGAACTGTGGTTATGGGTTTGATGGATGGATGTTGGAGAGAACTGTGGTTATGGGTTTGATGGATGGATGGAGGAGAGAACTGTGGTTATGGGTTTGATGGATGGATGTTGGAGAGAACTGTGGTTATGGGTTTGATGGATGGATGGAGGAGAGAACTGTGGTTATGGGTTTGATGGATGGATGTTGGAGAGAACTGTGGTTATGGGTTTGATGGATGGATGGATGTTGGAGAGAACTGTGGTTATGGGTTTGATGGATGGATGGATGTTGGAGAGAACTGTGGTTATGGGTTTGATGGATGGATGGAGGAGAGAGAACTGTGGTTATGGGTTTGATGGATGGATGTTGGAGAGAACTGTGGTTATGGGTTTGATGGATGGATGGAGGAGAGAGAACTGTGGTTATGGGTTTGATGGATGGATGGAGGAGAGAGAACTGTGGTTATGGGTTTGATGGATGGATGTTGGAGAGAACTGTGGTTATGGGTTTGATGGATGGATGGAGGAGAGAGAACTGTGGTTATGGGTTTGAAAGATGGATGTTGGAGAGAACTGTGGTTATGGGTTTGATGGATGGATGGATGGAGGAGAGATAATTGTGGTTATGGGGTTGATGGATGGATGGAGGAGAGAACTGTGGTTATGGGTTTGAGGGATGGATGGAGGAGAGAACTGTGGTTATGGGTTTGAGGGATGGATGGATGTTGGAGAGAACTGTGGTTATGGGTTTGATGGATGGATGTCATGGGGATGGAAGGCAAGTTGGAACCAAGATCAGAACAACAAACAGAACAGGCTGACAGACCAACACAGGTCAACAGAAGGGCTGTGTGTGTGTGTGTGAGTGTGTGTGTGTGTGTGTGTGTGTGTGTGTGTGTGTAATGGTGGAAACTCCTGCATCTGACCTCAAAGAAAAAGGGCAGTGAGCAGCGAGATTTGACATGTTCCACTTAGATGTGCTTCACACAGTTCTTTCTTTGCAAACAAATGACATCTATGAAGTGTTTGTGTGCATGCCTCTGTTTATTTAAGTAGATGTTGAGTATTGAGTAAAACTGAGTATGCCAAACATTAGGAACCCCCCCAGGACAGCCTCAGTTCGTTGGGGCATGGACTCAGTGTGTCAAAGCATTCCACAGGGATGCTGGCCAATGTTGACTCCAATTAAACAGTTGTGTCAAGCTGGCTGGATGTCCTTTGGGTGGTGGACCATTCTTGATACGCACGGGAAACTGATGAGCGTGAGCATCTACACTGATTAAAGTGGATTTAACAAGTGACGTCAATAAGCGATCATAGCTTTCACCTGGATTCACCTGGTCAGTCTATGTCATGGAAAGAGCAGGTGTTCTTCATGTTTTGTATACTCTGTATACACTCCATGAACTGAGCCTGTTCCCTGGCTCCTTGTAACTGGAGTTGGTGTTGCCACCTCTGTCAGGTATGCTGCCCTCCACATGCACCTGAGCTGCCAGGTTACATCAGATCTACGAACACAGACAGGAAGGTAGGCACACACGCACGCACGGTGATGGATGTGTCATGGCATGCCTGTGTTTTATTGTAGTGCTGATTTGGTACCCCAAGTTTCACCCTGCTGCCGAGCGGGCCAACAAACACTCTCCCAGGAGTTGAGAGCGGGTTCGCCAGTGTGTGTGTGTATGTGTAATGTTGTTAGCCGTGGGGCAATTATAAGCTGTCAACTGATGCTGACTCACACACCTCCAACGAGTTAATTAGAGGTGGCGGAGTGTACCTACACACACACAGGCACACACACCACAAACACATACAAATAAATATAAACATGTGTACAATGCACTACAAACTACACATACTGGTTATAGACACCAAACACACACCTTAATGAAGCACCTAGCTACTAAGGCCTAGTGTTACGTTTTGAAATCCCTCAGAGACATTTGTCAGTGAAGCAGGGATACACTTATATTTGTTTGTGGGTGTGAGGGTGTGCGTGTGAGCAAGTGTTTAAAGACGGTATGACTCAGACAACTTGAAGGAAATATGACTAACGTCTCTTCTCTCATTCTGCCAAGGTAATTCCGATTAAGATTGCTCTCATACCACAATAGGGAATAAAGGAAACTGTTATTTGTAATGGTGTTTTATTTCAATCCTACAGTTATCATTAGCGCAACAAGAAGCTGAATATCATAAAATAGAATGGTCAGTTTGATGGGATATAAAGGTTTGGTTTCGAAGAGAAGTCCTTAAATGTCTAGCCAGACCAAAGAACACCCTTCTCTCAATCCCTTCCCTTTCTTTGCTCTTCTTCACCTCTCCTCCATACTGTAATCATCACCATGGTCCCACAGGGGCCAGTATTCACAGTGAGCCATGTTGAGAGGGCTATAACAAGACAACAGATGACATGTGTGCAAAGTGTTTTCTCTTTGTTTCCTATTGTTGGTGATTACAGCCGTTTACACTCTCAGTCACAGGGTCTCTCAATGTCTAGGTAATATTTCTCCTGGGGGCCCTTATGTTGTTGCATAATAACATCTGAATCCTGACAACGCCCCTGGATGCATATGAAATGGCACCCTATTCACTATATAGTGCACTACTTTGGACCAGGGCCCATAATGCTCTGGTCAAAAGTAGTGCACTATGTAAGGAATAGGGTGCCATTTGGGATTCCACCCCTGTCGCCATAGAGACACACCTATAAGGATTACAACAGGACAATGACAATGTCAATTAGGGGAGATTGTGTTTCTCTCCTTTGTGGAAAGGTGTGTGATCCTGTAATCTATGGGACCTGCTGTTCTGTGTGCTCTGTGTGTGACCCTGTAATCTATGGGACCTGCTGTTCTGTGTGGGACCATGTAATCTATGGGACCGGCTGTTCTGTGTGTGACCCTGTAATCTATGGGACCTGCTGTTCTGTGTGCTCTGTGTGTGACCCTGTAATCTATGGGACCTGCTGTTCTGTGTGGGACCATGTAATCTATGGGACCTGCTGTTCTGTGTGCTCTGTGTGTGACCCTGTAATCTATGGGACCTGCTGTTCTGTGTGCTCTGTGTGTGACCCTGTAATCTATGGGACCTGCTGTTCTGTGTGTGACCCTGTAATCTATGGGACCTGCTGTTCTGTGTGCTCTGTGTGTGACCCTGTAATCTATGGCACCTGCTGTTCTGTGTGCTCTGTGTGTGACCCTGTAATCTATGGGACCGGCTGTTCTGTGTGTTCTGTGTGTGACCCTGTCATCTATGGGCCCGGCTGTTCTGTGTGTTCTGTGTGTGACCCTGTAATCTATGGGACCGGCTGTTCTGTGTGTTCTGTGTGTGACCCTGTAATCTATCGGACCTGCTGTTCTGTGTGCTCTGTGTGTGACCCTGTAATCTATGGGACCGGCTGTTCTGTGTGTGACCCTGTAATCTATGGGCCCGGCTGTTCTGTGTGTGACCCTGTAATCTATGGGACCGGCTGTTCTGTGTGTTCTGTGTGTGACCCTGTAATCTATGGGACCGGGTGTTCTGTGTGTGACCCTGTAATCTATGGGACCGGCTGTTCTGTGTGTGACCCTGTAATCTATGGGACCGGGTGTTCTGTGTGTTCTGTGTGTGACCCTGTAATCTATGGGACCTGCTGTTCTGTGTGTTCTGTGTGTGACCCTGTAATCTATGGGACCGGGTGTTCTGTGTGTTCTGTGTGTGACCCTGTAATCTATGGGACCGGCTGTTCTGTGTGTTCTGTGTGTGACCCTGTAATCTATGGGACCGGCTGTTCTGTGTGTTCTGTGTGTGACCCTGTAATCTATGGGACCGGCTGTTCTGTGTGTTCTGTGTGTGACCCTGTAATCTATGCGACCGGCTGTTCTGTGTGTTCTGTGTGTGACCCTGTCATCTATGGGCCCGGCTGTTCTGTGTGTTCTGTGTGTGACCCTGTAATCTATGGGACCGGCTGTTCTGTGTGTTCTGTGTGTGACCCTGTAATCTATCGGACCTGCTGTTCTGTGTGCTCTGTGTGTGACCCTGTAATCTATGGGACCGGCTGTTCTGTGTGTGACCCTGTAATCTATGGGCCCGGCTGTTCTGTGTGTGACCCTATAATCTATGGGACCGGCTGTTCTGTGTGTTCTATGTGTGACCCTGTAATCTATGGGACCTGCTGTTCTGTGTGTTCTGTGTGTGACCCTGTAATCTATGGGACCGGCTGTTCTGTGTGTTCTGTGTGTGACCCTGTAATCTATGGGACCGGCTGTTCTGTGTGTGACCCTGTAATCTATGGGACCGGCTGTTCTGTGTGTTCTGTGTGTGACCCTGTAATCTATGGGACCGGCTGTTCTGTGTGTTCTGTGTGTGACCCTGTAATCTATGGGACCGGCTGTTCTGTGTGTTCTGTGTGTGACCCTGTAATCTATGCGACCGGCTGTTCTGTGTGTTCTGTGTGTGACCCTGTAATCTATGGGACCGTCTGTTCTGTGTGTGACCCTGTAATCTATGGGACCGGCTGTTCTGTGTGTTCTGTGTGACCCTGTAATCTATGGGACCTGCTGTTCTGTGTGCTCTGTGTGTGACCCTGTAATCTATGGGACCGGCTGTTCTGTGTGTGACCCTGTAATCTATGGGACCGGCTGTTCTGTGTGTGACCCTGTAATCTATGGGACCGGCTGTTCTGTGTGTGACCCTGTAATCTATGGGACCGGCTGTTCTGTGTGTGACCCTGTAATCTATGGGACCGGCTGTTCTGTGTGTTCTGTGTGTGACCCTGTAATCTATGGGACCTGCTGTTCTGTGTGCTCTGTGTGTGACCCTATAATCTATGGGGCCGGCTGTTCTGTGTGTTCTGTGTGTGACCCTGTAATCTATGGGACTGGCTGTTCTGTGTGTTCTGTGTGTGACCCTGTAATCTATGCGACCGGCTGTTCTGTGTGTGACCCTGTAATCTATGGGACCGGCTGTTCTGTGTGTTCTGTGTGTGACCCTGTAATCTATGGGACCGGCTGTTCTGTGTGTTCTGTGTGTGACCCTGTAATCTATGGGACCGGCTGTTCTGTGTGTTCTGTGTGTGACCCTGTAATCTATGGGACCGGCTGTTCTGTGTGTTCTGTGTGTGACCCTGTAATCTATGGGACCGGCTGTTCTGTGTGTGACCCTGTAATCTATGGGACCGGCTGTTCTGTGTGTTCTGTGTGTGACCCTGTAATCTATGGGACCTGTTGTTCTGTGTGTGGATGTGGAATGGGATAGGAGTCAGAGTGGGGCGTGGTGGAGTGGCCAGGTGTAATGAAACGGTTATAGTAAAGGTGTCAGGTCTTTTCTTAGAACACTATACGTGATCATTGTGTCGCTGAGGTAATAGTTTGTTTGAAGTAAACCTTCCAGGCATCACATGTACATGTGCTGTGTTTTTTTCTAGTGTTATGTAAGGAAGTCCTAGAAAAGATCACACCTAGTTATAAATTGGATCACTGTTCTTTTCTTTATTTACCAGCTCTAGCTGTTTGTCTGGTTAATGTGTTGTTAACGTCAGTCTCCTCTACCTATACTGATCACCATAACTCTAGATCAGAGCTGGCCCGGAGTTCCAATTCCAAACTCAGAAGCTTCTAATCTCCGAGACCTCCTAGCTTGGTTCCAAAATAAAACAAATGACTCATATTTCTCATATTAAATGGTTTTCTGAGGTGTGTCTTTCCTACAGTAACTCCCTGACCATTGGGCTGTGTTTTCACTGCAGAGCTGATGAAAACGTAGAGAGCTAGTCTTTGTGAAAAGTAAACATCAGTTTCTCAATTCTCTTCCTCTAATCTCAATGTAAACCAACTCAATGGCTCTCCTTACTCTCCCTGCGTTCCATTGGTCCAACCCTCATGTTGCCAAACTTGATGGGTTCTTGGTGTTCCTAGCCCCAGGCCACCCATTGGTAGCCTACATCACCATATGCCTGTTTCTCTCTTTAGCTCTCTCTTTACAAAGTTAGTATTTCGTGAAGGATTTTTAGTAAGTTGCTTTTTGATAAATCAGTAGTTTATTTATCCCCAAGTGGCAATTATACAACATTTAACATTTTTATTTGTGTAAAGTTGTGTATCTTTAGTTGTATTTTGTTTTTATAGACAGTGCCTTTAGAAAGTATTCACACCCCTTGACTTTTTTCACATTTTGTGTTGTTACAACCTGAAATTAAAATGGATTCAATTGAGATTTAGGGTCACTGGCCTACACCAATACCCTATAATGTCAAAGTGGAATTATGTTTTTTTATTTTTTTTATTTACAAATTAATAAAGAAATTAAATCTGAAATGTCTTGAGTCAATAAGAATTCAACACCATCGTTATGGCAGGCTAAAATATATTCAGAAGTAAACATTTGCTTAACAAGTCACATAATAAGTTGAGTGGGGTCTTAGAGACTTACCCAAGAAAGACTCATTGATGCCAAATGTATTCTAACATGTATTGACTCAGGGGTATGAATACTTAGTGCTTTCAGAAATGATTCATACCCCTTGACTTATTCCAAAAATGTTTGTGTTACAGCCTGAATTAAAAATGATTTAAATGAAAACAAATCTCACCCATCTACACAAAATACCCCATAATGACAAAGTCAAAACATGATTTTAGAAATTTTGGCAAAAATATTGAAACTTAAATACAGAACCCCTGAGTCACACCCCTGAGTCAAGACTTTGTAAAAGCACCATTGGCAGCAATAACAGCTGTGAGTCTTTTTCACACCTGAATTGGGCAACATTTGCCTATTATTATTTTCAAAATTCTTCAAGCTCTGTCAAATTGGTTGTTGGTCATCGCTAGACAACTATTTGCAGGTCTTACCATAGCTTTTCAAGCAGATTTAAGTCAAAACTTACTCAGCCAGTCAGGAACATTAACTGTCTTCTTGGTTAGCAACCAGTGTAGATTTGGTCTTGTGTTTCAGGTTATTGTGCTACTGAAAGATGAATTCATCTCCCAGTGTCTGATGGAAAGCAGATTGAACCAGGTTTTCCTCTAGGATTTTGCCTGTGCTTAGTTCCATTCTGTTTATTTTTTATCCTGAAAAACTCCCTAAACAATTACAAGCATACCCATAACATGATGCAGCCACCACTATGCTTGAAAATATGGAGAGTGGTACTCAGTAATGGGATGTGTTGGATTTGCCCCAAACATAACACTTTTTATTCAGGACAAAACGTTAATTGCTTTGCCACATTTTTTTCAGTATTACTTCAGTGCCTTGTTGCAAACATGATGCATTTTGTGGAATATTTTTTATTCCATACAGGCTTCCTTCTTTCACTCTGTCAATTAAGTTAGTATTGTGGAGTAACTACAATGTTGTTGTTCCATTTTCAGTTTTCGCCTATCACGGCCATTAAACTCTGTAACTGTTATAAAGTCAAATTGGACTCATAGTGACATCCCTGAGCAGTGTCCTTCCTCTTCGGCAATTGAGTTAGGAAGGGTGCCTGTATCTTTGTAGTGACTGGGTGTACCATCCAAAGTGTAATTAATAACTTTACCATGCTCAATGGGATTTTCAAAGTCTGATTTTTGAAATATTTACTCATCTACCAATCGGTGCCCTTCTTTGCGAGGAATTGGAAAACCTCCCTGGTCTTCATGGTTGCATCTTACAGACCTTACAGATAATCATATGTGTGGGGTACAGAGATGAGGTAATCATTCAAAAAATCATGTTAAGCACTATTATTGCACACAGAGCGAGTCCATGTAGCTTATTATGTGACTTGTTAAGTACATTTTTACTCCTGAACTTATTTAGGCTTGCCATAACAAAGGGGTTGAATACTTATTGACAAGACACTTCAGATTTTCATTTTTAACCATTAAAAAAAAAACAGGACAGCACTTTGACATTATGTGGTATTGTGTGTAGTAGACCAGTTACAAAACAATCTCAATTGAATCCATTTCAAAATCAGGCTGCAACACAACAAAATGTGGAAAAAGTCAATGGGTATGAAAACCTTCTGAAGGCCCTGTAGGTAAGTTACACATCTGTATTTACTTTACAGTATATTTGCAAAAATGTTTAAAAACATGTTTACAACTTGTAATTATGGGGTATTGTTTGTAGATGATTAAATTGTTGTTGTTGTTTTTACCCAATTTTGATTTCAGGCTGTAACACAACAAAATGTGGAAAAGGTCAGTGGGCATGAATACTTATATATACGTTCCGTGAGGGAGTGGCACACATCGTTGTACAAGTTCCTCAGTTTCTTGGCAATTTCTCCCATGGAATAGCCCTCATTTCACAGAACAAGAATAGACTGCCAAGTTTCAAAAGGAAGTTCTTTGTTTCTGGCCATTTTGAGCCTGTAATCGAACCCACAAATACTGATGCTCCAGATACTCAACTAGTCAAAAGAAGGCCAGTTTTAGTGCTTCTTTAATCAGAACAACAGGTTTCAGCTGTGCTAACATAATTGAAAAAGGGTTTTCTAATGATCAATTAGCCTTTCAAAATGATAAACTTGGATTAGCTAACACAACGTGCCACTAGAACACAGGAGTGATGGTTGCCGATAATGGGCCTCTGTACGCCTATGTAGATAGGGGTCTGAGGATCTCATCTCGGTACCTAATGGCAGTCAGGCTACCTCTGGCGAGCACATGGAGGGCTGTGCAAAGAAATGCCACCCCACACCATGACTGACCCACCGCCAAACCGGTCATGCTGGAGGATGTTGCAGGCAGCAGCAGAGCGTTCCCCACGGCGTCTCCAGACTGTCATGTCTGTCACACGTGCTCAGTGTGAACCTGCTTTCATCTGTGAAGAGCACAGGGCGCCACTGGCGAATTTGCCAATCTTGGTGTTCTCTGACAAATGCCAAACGTCCTGCACGGTGTTGGGCTGTAAGCACAACCCCCACCTGTGGACGTCGGGCCCTCATACCACCCTCATGGAGTCTGTTTCTGACCGTTTGAGCAGACACATGCACATTTGTGGCCTGCTGGAGGTCATTTTGCAGGGCTCTGGCAGTGCTCCTCCTTGCATAAAGGCGGAGGTAGCGGTCCTGCTGCTGGGTTGTTGCCCTCCTACGGCCTCCTCCACGTCTCCTGATGTACTGGCCTGTCTCCTGGTAGCGCCTCCATGCTCTGGACACAACGCTGACAGACACAACAAACCTTCTTGCCACAGCCCGCATTGATGTGCCATCCTGGATGAGCTGCACTACCTGAGCCACTTGTGTGGGTTGTAGACTCCGTCTCATGATACCACTAGAGTGAAAGCACCGCCAGCATTCAAAAGTGACCAAAACATCAGCCAGGAAGCATAGGAACTGAGAAGTGGTCTGTGGTCCCCACCTGCAGAACCACTCCTTTATTGGGGGTGTCTTGCTAATTGCCTATAATTTCCACCTGTTGTCTATTCTATTTGCACAACAGCATGTGACATTTATTGTCAATCAGTGTTGCTTCCTAAGTGGACAGTTTGATTTCACAGAAGTGTGATTGACTTGGAGTTACATTGTGTTGTTTAAGTGTTCCCTTTATTTTTTTGAGCAGTGTATATTGTATATATGTTGTATTTGAAAAGTATTCAGACCCCTTCACTTTAACATTTTGTTACGTTACAGCCTTATTCAAAAATTGATAAAATAAATTTTTCCCTCATCAATACACACAATACCATATGACAAAGTTAAAACCATTTAAAAAATGTTTTTGCAAATGAATTAAAAAAATAAATAAAATACATTATTTACTTAATTTTGCTATGAGACTCAAAATTCACCTCAGGTGTATCCTGTTTTCATTGATCATTCTTGAGATGTTTCTACAACTTGATTGGAGTCCACCTGTGGTAAATTCAATTGATTGGACATGATTTAGAAAGGCACACACCTGTCTATATAAGATCCAACAGTTGACGGTGCATGTCAGAGCAAAACCCAAGCGATGAGGTCGAAGGAATTGTCCGTAGAACTCCGAGACAGGAATGTGTCAAGGCACAGGTCTGGGGAAGGGTACCAAAACATTTCTACAGCATTTGAAGGTCCCCAAGAACACATTGGCCTCCATCATTCTTAAATGGAAGAAGTTTGGAACCAGCAAGACTTTTCCTAGAGCTGGCTACCCTGCCAAACTAATGAATCGGGGAGAAGGGCCTTGGTCAGGGAGGTGACCAAGAACCCGATGGCCACTCTGACAGAGCTCCAGAGGTCCTCTGTGGAAATGGGAGAACCTTCCAGAAGGACAACCATCTCTGCAACACTCCACCAATCAGGACATTATGGTAGAGTGGCCAGACGGAAGCCACTCCTCAGTAAAAGGCACATAACAGCCCTCTTTGAGTTTGCCAAAAGTTACCACCTAAAGGACTGGGGCGAAGGTTCACCTTCCAACAGGACAATGACACTAAGCACGGAGCTAAGACAACGCAGGTACTGTACTGAGTAAAGGCTCTGAATACTTATATAGGTGTGATATTTCAGTTTTTATTTGTAATACATTTGCAAAAATGTCTAAAAAACAGTTTTTGCTTTGTCATTATGAGGTGTTGTGTGTAGATTGATGAGGAACATTTTATTTTGAACAATTTTAGAATAAGGCTGTAACGAAACAGAGCTAAAGGCTAACCGGCTAAAATAAAACTAACCCTTTGAGTGTCTTTATAAACATACAGTACAGTGAGTGTATTCATGTTTTGTATTTGTGTGATCCCAGAGGGAATTGAACCCACAACTTTGTATTTGTAATTATTAAGGATTTTTTTGTGCTAGTCATGAAATCTATGCAGCCTACTCAATCACTTTTTATAGCTACTGTTTACAGGCCTCCTGGGCCATATACAGCGTTCCTCATTGAGTTCCCTGAATTCCTATCGGACCTTGTAGTCATAGCAGATAATATTCAAATTTTTGGTGACTTTAATATTCACATGGAAAAGTCCACAGACCCACTCCAAAAGTGTGGGAGCCATCGTCGACTCAATGGGTTTTGTCCAACATGTCTCTGGACCTACTCACTGTCACAGTCATACTCTGGACCTAGTTTTGTCCCATGGAATAAATGTGGATCTTAATGTTTTTCCTCATAATCCTGGACCATCGGACCACCATTTTATTACGTTTGCAATTGCAACAAATAATCTGCTCAGACCCCAACCAAGGAGCATCAAAAGTCATGCTATAAATTCTCAGACAACACAAAGATTCCTTGATGCCCTTCCAGACTCCCTCTGCCTGCCCAAGGACGTCAGAGGACAAAAATCAGTTAACCATCTAACTGAGGAACTCAATTTAACCTTGCGCAATACCCTAGATGTCTTTTTCCAACTTAATTGAGGAAAATAAGAACAATCCGAAATGTATTTTTGAAACTGTCACAAAGCTAACTAAAAAGCAGCATTCCCCAAGTGAGGAGGGCTTTCACTTCAGCAGTAATACATTCATGAACTTCTTTGAGGAAAAGATCATGATCATTAGAAAGCAAATTACGGACTCCTCTTTAAATCTGCGTATTCCTTCAAAGCTCAGTTGTCCTGAGTCTGCACAACTCTGCCAGGACCTAGGATCAAGAGAGACAAGTGTTTCAATACTATATCTCTTGATACAATGATGAAAATTATCATGGCCTCGAAACCGTTAAGCTGCATACTGGACCCTATTCCAACTAAACTACTGAAAGAGCTGCTTCCTGTGCTTGGTCCTCCTATGTTGAACATAATAAACAGCTCTCTATCTACCGGATGTGTACCAAACTCACTAAAAGTGGCAGTAATAAAGCCTCTCTTGAAAAAGCCAAACCTTGACCCAGAACATATAAAAAACTATCGGCCTATATCGAATCTTCAGTTCCTCTCAAACATTTCAGAAAAGGCTGTTGCGCAGCAACTCACTGCCTTCCTGAAGTGGGTCATATGTATACGAAATGTATACAAAATGCTTCAGTCTGGTTTTAGACCCCATCATAGCACTGAGACTGCACTTGTGAAGGTGGTAAATTACCTTTTAAATGCATCAGACCGAGGCTGAATCTGTCCTCGTGCTCCTAGACCTTAATGCTGCTTATGATACCATCGATCACCACATTCTTTTGGAGAGATTGGAAACCCAAATTGGTCTACACGGACAAGTTCTGGCCTGGTTTAGATCTTATCTGTCGGAAAGATATCAGTTTGTCTCTGTGAATGGTTTTTCCTCTGACAAATCAACTGTAAATTTCGGTGTTCCTCAAGGTTCCGTTTTAGGACCACTATTGTTTTCACTATATATTTTACCTCTTGGGGATGTCATTTGAAAACATAATGTTAACTTTCACTGCTCTGCGGATGACACACAGCTGTACATTTCAATGAAACATGGTGAAGCCCCAAAATTGCCCTCGCTAGAAGCCTGTGTTTCAGAAATAAGGAAGTGGATGGCTGCAATCTTTCTACTTTTAAATTCGGACAAAACAGAGATGCTTGTTCTAGGTCCCAAGAAACAAAGAGATCTTCTGTTGAATCTGACAATTACTCTTAATGGTTGTACAGTTGTCTCAAATAAAACTGTGAAGGACCTCGGCGTTACTCTGGACCCTGATCTCTCTTTTGATGAACATATCAAGACTGTTTCAAGGACAGCTTTTTTCCATCTACGTAACATTGCAAAAATGTGAAACTTTCTGTCCAAAAATGATGCAGAAAAATGAATCCATGCTTTTGTTACTTCTAGGTTAGACTACTGCAATCCTCTACTTTCCGGCTACCCGGATAAAGCACTAAATAAACTTCAGTTAGTGCTAAATACGGCTGCTAGAATCCTGACTAGAACCCCAAAAAATTATCATATTACTCCAGTGCTAACCTCCCTACACTGGCTTCCTGTTAAGGCAAGGGCTGGTTTCAAGGTTTTACTGCTAACCTACAAAGCATTACATGGGCTTGCTCCTACCTATCTCCCTCATTTGGTCCTGCCGCACATACCTACACGTACGCTACGGTCATAAGACGCAGGCCTCCTAATTGTCCCTAGAATTTCTAAGCAAACAGCCGGAGGCAGGGCTTTCTCCTATATACAGTGCCTTGCGAAAGTATTCGGCCCCCTTGAACTTTGCGACCTTTTGCCACATTTCAGGCTTCAAACATAAAGATATAAAACTGTATTTTTTTGTGAAGAATCAACAACAAGTGGGACACAATCATGAAGTGGAACGACATTTATTGGATATTTCAAACTTTTTTAACAAATCAAAAACTGAAAAATTGGGCGTGCAAAATTATTCAGCCCCTTTACTTTACTTTCAGTGCAGCAAACTCTCTCCAGAAGTTCAGTGAGCATCTCTGAATGATCCAATGTTGACCTAAATGACTAATGATGATAAATACAATCCACCTGTGTGTAATCAAGTCTCCGTATAAATGTACCTGCACTGTGATAGTCTCAGAGGTCCGTTAAAAGCGCAGAGAGCATCCTGAAGAACAAGGAACACACCAGGCAGGTCCGAGATACTGTTGTGAAGAAGTTTAAAGCCGGATTTGGATACAAAAAGATTTCCCAAGCTTTAAACATCCCAAGGAGCACTGTGCAAGCGATAATATTGAAATGGAAGGAGTATCAGACCACTGCAAATCTACCAAGACCTGGCCGTCCCTCTAAACTTTCAGCTCATACAAGGAGAAGACTGATCAGAGATGCAGCCAAGAGGCCCATGATCACTCTGGATGAACTGCAGAGATCTACAGCTGAGGTGGGAGACTCTGTCCATAGGACAACAATCAGTCGTATATTGCACAAATCTGGCCTTTATGGAAGAGTGGCAAGAAGAAAGCCATTTCTTAAAGATATCCATAAAAAGTGTCATTTAAAGTTTGCCACAAGCCACCTGGGAGACACACCAAACATGTGGAAGAAGGTGCTCTGATCAGATGAAACCAAAATTGAACTTTTTGGCAACAATGCAAAACGTTATGTTTGGCGTAAAAGCAACACAGCTGAACACACCATCCCCACTGTCAAACATGGTGGTGGCAGCATCATGGTTTGGGCCTGCTTTTCTTCAGCAGGGACAGGGAAGATGGTTAAAATTGATGGGAAGATGGATGGAGCCAAATACAGGACCATTCTGGAAGAAAACCTGATGGAGTATGCAAAAGACCTGAGACTGGGACGGAGATTTGTCTTCCAACAAGACAATGATCCAAAACATAAAGCAAAATCTACAATGGAATGGTTAAAAAATAAACATATCCAGGTGTTAGAATGGCCAAGTCAAAGTCCAGACCTGAATCCAATCGAGAATCTGTGGAAAGAACTGAAAACTGCTGTTCACAAATGCTCGCCATCCAACCTCACTGAGCTCGAGCTGTTTTGCAAGGAGGAATGGGAAAAAATGTCAGTCTCTCGATGTGCAAAACTGATAGAGACATACCCCAAGCGGCTTACAGCTGTAATCGCAGCAAAAGGTGGCGCTACAAAGTATTAACTTAAGGGGGCTGAATAATTTTGCACGCCCAATTTTTCAGTTTTTGTTTTGTTAAAAAAGTTTGAAATATCCAATAAATGTCGTTCCACTTCATGATTGTGTCCCACTTGTTGTTGATTCTTCACAAAAAAATACAGTTTTATATCTTTATGTTTGAAGCCTGAAATGTGGCAAAAGATCGCAATGTTCAAGGGGGCCGAATACTTTCGCAAGGCACTGTAGCTCCATTTTTATGGAATGGTCTGCCTACCCATGTGAGAAACGCAGACTCGGTCTCAACCTTTAAGTCTTTACTGAAGGCTCATCTCTTCAGTGGGTCATATGATTGAGTGTAGTCTGGCCCAGGAGTGTGAAGGTGACCGGAAAGGCTATGGAGCAACGAACCGCCCTTGCTGTCTCAGCCTGGCCGGTTCCCCTCTTTCCACTGGGATTCTCTGCCTCTAACCCTATTACAGGGGCTGAGTCACTGGCTTACTGGTGCTGTTTCATGCCGTCCCTAGGAGGGGTGCATCACTTGAGTGGGTTGAGTCACTGATGTGATCTTCCTGTCTGGGTTGGCGCCCCCCCTTGGGTTGTGCCATGGCGGAGATCTTTGTGGGCTATACTCGGCCTTGTCTCAGGATGGTAAGTTGGTGGTTGAAGATATCCCTCTAGTGGTGTGGGGGCTGTACTTTGGCAAAGTGGATGGGGTTATATCCTTCCTGTTTGGCCCTGTCCGGTGTCATCGGATGGGGCCACAGTGTCTCCTGACCCCTCCTGTCTCAGCCTCCAGTATTTATGCTGCAGTAGTTTGTGTCGGGGGTCTAGGGTCAGTTTGTTATATCTGGAGTACTTTTCCTGTCTTATCCGGTGTCCTGTGTGAATTTAAGCATGCTCTCTCTAATTCTCTCTTTCTTTCTCTTTCTCTCTCGGAGGACCTGAGCCCTAGGACCATGCCTCAGGACTACCTGGCATGATGACTCCTTGCTGTCCCCAGTCCACCTGGCCGTGCTGCTGCTCCAGTTTCAACTGTTCTGCCTGCGGCTATGGAATCCTGACCTGTTCACCGGACGTGCTACCTGTCCCAGACCTATTATTTGACCATGCTGGTCATTTATGAACATTTGAACATCTTGGCCATGTTCTGTTATAATCTCCACCCGGCACAGCCAGAAGAGGACTGGTCACCCCTCATAGCCTGGTTCCTATCTAGGTTTCTTCCAAGGTTTTGGCCGTTCTAGGGAGTTTTTCCTAGCCAACGTGCTTCAACACCTGCATTGCTTGCTATTTGGGGTTTTAGGCTGGGTTTCTGTACAGCACTTTGAGATATCAGCGGATGTACGAAGGGCTATGTAAATACATTTGATTTGATTTGATAAGGATCCCCATTAGCCGCTGCCAAGTCAGCAGCTATTCTTCCTGGGGTCTGGCAAAATTAAGGCAGTTATATAAAATGTTAAAAACTTGACAATACATTTCACAATACATTAAGTGTTGCTAGTACCACACTCTTACCAACTGAGCCACACAAAACCACACTACATGGCCCAGAGACTGATTTCTGTTGGTTAAAAAACAACAACATACATCCTCATAATCAGAAACATCATACAAATCACACAAGCCAGCCTATTAAGCATTAACCATTAAGACATTAATAATAAACAGGAATCAAAAATACTTCCTCTCTCTATGATATTCTTATCAATCCAGTAGCTGAGGTCTGTGTGTCTGGCTGTGTGCATAGCTTTACGATTGCTTCCCTCAGCTGTTCACCCCATACAGATAAATCTCTATGGTTCACCCCTCATTAGGTATTAGCAAACATTATATCTGCTCCTGGGTTGGTAAACAGCTATCAGTGTTGACAAAGATGGCATCCCAAATGGCACCCTATTCCCTGCATAGTGCACTACTTTTGGCCAGGGCCCATAGTGTTATATGTGTAAATAGGGTGCCATTTGGGATGCGGACAAAGAGAGACATATGACCTGCAGGTTCTTTCTCTATATTATCTATACACTAGAAACATACAATCACAAGTAAGAATTGCTCAATAGCCTGATAATGCAGCCGCTGCCGATGGGATCTATAGCTGATGGATTTATGACGGTGTAATTCAGTTTGTACTGTTAGTTTTAGTGCTTATGGTTATCAAATCAGTCCCGCCTGCTCTGAATGTTGCAGCAGCCATCTCATGTTTATTTAGCCGTTTTTATAAGTGTATGAAATCTCAGTGTGTATTGATCTTGTTATCTGTTCAAATACAAATGATAAAAAGGCCCCTAATAAAAATCATAAAGGTTGTACAATGTTGACCTAGGCCCTAGACACAGTAAACCTCCTACACTACAGGCTTAATAGTTTCTTTGAGTAGGGCCCTGACCATACAGATAAAACTACTTAAACTGACTACTTTCACTTGATTCCTATGGTATTTAGAACATAATTCAGGTTCTACAGATCTGAAACATTCCCAGCTCTCACACATTCTAAACACCATTCTAAACACCCGAATCTCCACCCTCCATCTTACTTCAAATGTCACACAGGAAGTTGCATCATCGCCAGGGGCCCAATGAGATATATCATGGGATGGTTTATGCAATAACCCATTTCCTTGTTAGAAGTTCATGTCTGTCCTGTGCCGCACACCCAGCCAGCCACATAGACACCCTGAGCTGTCCCCAGAGACTTCATCCTATTGTCTGTGGATCACTGGTAAATTAAGGTAAAGATCAGGACAGGGCTCTATGGGCTTTATGGGAATATTATATTATTATAACTGTCCCAATAATCAAAATTCCCTCTCTGTATGTGAGAAATGACATCCCTCTATGTCACAGCCACTGTATAGGAGTCATACTTTTATTTTATTTTATTAGGATCCCCATTAGCCGACGCCAATGGCAAAAGCTAATCTTCCTGGGGTCCAACACATAACGACAAATATATTACAGACAAAACTACTTTACAATTGACATACATTTAAAATATTAACATAGACATTACAGACTTTTACATATACTGTATGTCACTGAAGATCAGCCCATATCGTTAGAGTTGTTGTTTCATGATGACTAATGGCCTTATATTTATAACTCTTGTCAGTAACTGGACAGATAGCCATTAGCTGGCATCGCTGCATGCCAAATACACGATAATGTGATAATGACTCAACAGTATATGACTTAATGATCCTGCCTAGATCTGAGGTAAAGTTCAACATTATGTTGAAATACGGTTCATGGCTTTTTCATGCAGTCTTTTCTTTCTTTTTGTCTTAGGAATACACTTTGTTGAGGTCTATTTCAAGGAAAATGAAAACAGTATTTTGCCAGTGAAAGGATGGATACCAAAGTATTTACAAGTTGAAAAGAGTGAACTTGTAAATAGATATAACTTGTTAATAGACTAGTAAATAGATGGAACTAGTAAATAGATGGAACTTATAAATAGATAAAACTTGTTAATAGACTAGTAAATAGATGGAACTAGTAAATAGATGGAACTTGTAAATATATATCACTTGTTAATAGACTAGTAAATAGATGGAACTTGTAAATATATATCACTTGTTAATAGCCTAGTAAATAGATGGAACTAGTAAATAGATGGAACTTGTAAATAGATGGAACTTGTAAATATATATCACTTGTTAATAGATGGAACTTGTAAATATATATCACTTGTTAATAGACTTATATATATTTACAAGTTCCATCTATTTACAAGTCTATTAACAAGTGATATATATTTACAAGTTCCATCTATTAACAAGTGATATATATTTACAAGTTCCATCTATTTACAAGTTCCATCTATTTACTAGTTCCATCTATTTACTAGTCTATTAACAAGTGATATATATTTACAAGTTCCATCTATTTACTAGTCTATTAACAAGTTATATATATTTACAAGTTCCATCTATTTACAACTTGTTAATAGACTAGTAAATAGATGGAACTTGTAAATAGATGGAACTTGTAAATAGATGGAACTTGTAAATAGATGGAACTTGTAAATAGATGGAACTTGTAAATAGATGGAACTTGTAAATAGACTTGTAAATAGATGGAACTTGTAAATAGACTTGGCAAATAGATGGAACTTGTAAATAGATGGAACTTGTAAATAGATGGAACTTGTAAATATATATAACTTGTTAATAGACTAGTAAATAGATGGAACTAGTAAATAGACTTGTAAATAGATGGAACTTGTAAATAGACTTGTAAATAGATGGAACTTGTAAATAGATGGAACTTGTAAATAGACTTGGCAAATAGATGAAACTTGTAAATAGATGGAACTTGTAAATAGACTTGTAAATAGATGGAACTTGTAAATAGATGGAACTTGTAAATAGATGGAACTTATAAATAGACTAGTAAATAGATGGAACTTGTAAATAGATGGAACTTGTAAATAGATGGAACTTGTAAGTAGACTTATAAATAGATGGAACTTGTAAATAGATGGAACTTATAAATAGATATAACTTGTTAATAGACTAGTAAATAGATGGAACTTGTAAATAGACTAGTAAATAGATGGAACTTGTAAATAGATGGAACTTGTAAATAGATGGAACTTGTAAATAGATGGAACTTGTAAATAGATGGAACTTGTAAATAGACTAGTAAATAGATGGAACTTGTAAATAGATGGAACTAGTAAATAGATGGAACTTGTAAATAGACTAGTAAATAGATGGAACTTGTAAATAGATGGAACTAGTAAATAGATGGAACTTGTAAATAGACTAGTAAATAGATGGAACTTGTAAATAGATGGAACTTGTAAATAGACTTGGCAAATAGATGGAACTTGTAAATAGATGGAACTTGTAAATAGACTTGGCAAATAGATGGAACTCGTAAATAGACTTGGCAAATAGATGGAACTTGTAAATAGACTTGGCAAATAGATGGAACTTGTAAATAGACTTGTAAACAGATGGAACTTGTAAATAGACTTGTAAATAGATGGAACTTGTAAATAGACTTGTAAATAGATGGAACTAGTAAATAGACTTGGCAAATAGATGGAACTTGTAAATAGACTTGGCAAATATATGGAACTTGTAAATAGATGGAACTTGTAAATAGATGGAACTTGTAAATAGACTTGTAAATAGATGGAACTTGTAAATAGACTTATAAATAGATGGAACTTGTAAATAGACTTATAAATAGATGGAACTTGTAAATAGACTTATAAATAGATGGAACTTGTAAATAGATGGAACTTGTAAATAGATGGAACTTGTAAATAGACTTATAAATAGATGGAACTTGTAAATAGACTTGGCAAATAGATGGAACTTGTAAATAGATGGAACTTGTAAATAGACTAGTAAATAGATGGAACTTGTAAATAGATGGAACTAGTAAATAGATGGAACTTGTAAATAGACTAGTAAATAGATGGAACTTGTAAATAGATGGAACTAGTAAATAGATGGAACTTGTAAATAGATGGAACTTGTAAATAGACTAGTAAATAGATGGAACTTGTAAATAGATGGAACTTGTAAATAGATGGAACTTGTAAATAGACTAGTAAATAGATGGAACTTGTAAATAGATGGAACTAGTAAATAGATGGAACTTGTAAATAGACTTGTAAATAGATGGAACTTGTAAATAGACTTGGCAAATAGATGGAACTTGTAAATAGATGGAACTTGTAAATAGACTTGGCAAATAGATGGAACTCGTAAATAGACTTGGCAAATAGATGGAACTTGTAAATAGACTTGGCAAATAGATGGAACTTGTAAATAGACTTGTAAACAGATGGAACTTGTAAATAGACTTGTAAATAGATGGAACTTGTAAATAGACTTGTAAATAGATGGAACTAGTAAATAGACTTGGCAAATAGATGGAACTTGTAAATAGACTTGTAAATAGATGGAACTAGTAAATAGACTTGGCAAATAGATGGAACTTGTAAATAGACTTGGCAAATAGATGGAACTTGTAAATAGATGGAACTTGTAAATATACTTATAAATAGATGGAACTTGTAAATAGATGGAACTTGTAAATAGACTAGTAAATAGATGGGACTTGTAAATAGACTAGTAAATAGATGGAACTTGTAAATAGATGGAACTTGTAAATAGACTTGGCAAATAGATGGAACTTGTAAATAGATGGAACTTGTAAATAGACTTGGCAAATAGATGGAACTCGTAAATAGATGGAACTTGTAAGTAGACTTGGCAAATAGATGGAACTTGTAAATAGACTTGTAAACAGATGGAACTTGTAAATAGACTTGTAAATAGATGGAACTTGTAAATATACTTGTAAATAGATGGAACTAGTAAATAGACTTGGCAAATAGATGGAACTTGTAAATAGACTTGTAAATAGATGGAACTAGTAAATAGACTTGGCAGATAGATGGAACTTGTAAATAGACTTGGCAAATAGATGGAACTTGTAAATAGATGGAACTTGTAAATAGATGGAACTTGTAAATAGACTTATAAATAGATGGAACTTGTAAATAGATGGAACTTGTAAATAGACTTGTAAATAGATGGAACTTGTAAATAGATGGAACTTGTAAATAGATGGAACTTGTAAATAGATGGAACTTGTAAATAGACTTGTAAACAGATGGAACTTGTAAATACACTTGTAAATAGATGGAACATGTAAACAGACTAGTAAATAGATGGAACTTGTAAATAGACTTGTAAATAGATGGAACTAGTAAATAGACTTGTAAATAGATGGAACTAGTAAATAGACTTGGCAAATAGATGGAACTTGTAAATAGACTTGTAAATAGATGGAACTTGTAAATAGACTTATAAATAGATGGAACTTGTAAATAGACTTGTAAACAGATGGAACATGTAAATAGATGGAACTAGTAAATAGACTTATAAACAGATGGAACTTGTAAATAGATGGAACTAGTAAATAGACTTGGCAAATAGATGGAACTTGTAAATAGATGGAACTTGTAAATAGACTTATAAATAGATGGAACTTGTAAATAGACTTGGCAAATAGATGGAACTTGTAAATAGATGGAACTTGTAAATAGACTAGTAAATAGATGGAACTTGTAAATAGATGGAACTAGTAAATAGATGGAACTTGTAAATAGACTAGTAAATAGATGGAACTTGTAAATAGATGGAACTAGTAAATAGATGGAACTTGTAAATAGATGGAACTTGTAAATAGACTAGTAAATAGATGGAACTTGTAAATAGATGGAACTTGTAAATAGATGGAACTTGTAAATAGACTAGTAAATAGATGGAACTTGTAAATAGATGGAACTAGTAAATAGATGGGAACTTGTAAATAGACTTGTAAATAGATGGAACTTGTAAATAGACTTGGCAAATAGATGGAAATTGTAAATAGATGGAACTTGTAAATAGACTTGGCAAATAGATGGAACTCGTAAATAGACTTGGCAAATAGATGGAACTTGTAAATAGACTTGGCAAATAGATGGAACTTGTAAATAGACTTGTAAACAGATGGAACTTGTAAATAGACTTGTAAATAGATGGAACTTGTAAATAGACTTGTAAATAGATGGAACTAGTAAATAGACTTGGCAAATAGATGGAACTTGTAAATAGACTTGTAAATAGATGGAACTAGTAAATAGACTTGGCAAATAGATGGAACTTGTAAATAGACTTGGCAAATAGATGGAACTTGTAAATAGATGGAACTTGTAAATATACTTATAAATAGATGGAACTTGTAAATAGATGGAACTTGTAAATAGACTAGTAAATAGATGGGACTTGTAAATAGACTAGTAAATAGATGGAACTTGTAAATAGATGGAACTTGTAAATAGACTTGGCAAATAGATGGAACTCGTAAATAGATGGAACTTGTAAGTAGACTTGGCAAATAGATGGAACTTGTAAATAGACTTGTAAACAGATGGAACTTGTAAATAGACTTGTAAATAGATGGAACTTGTAAATATACTTGTAAATAGATGGAACTAGTAAATAGACTTGGCAAATAGATGGAACTTGTAAATAGACTTGTAAATAGATGGAACTAGTAAATAGACTTGGCAAATAGATGGAACTTGTAAATAGACTTGGCAAATAGATGGAACTTGTAAATAGATGGAACTTGTAAATAGATGGAACTTGTAAATAGACTTATAAATAGATGGAACTTGTAAATAGATGGAACTTGTAAATAGACTTGTAAATAGATGGAACTTGTAAATAGATGGAACTTGTAAATAGATGGAACTTGTAAATAGACTTGTAAACAGATGGAACTTGTAAATACACTTGTAAATAGATGGAACATGTAAACAGACTAGTAAATAGATGGAACTTGTAAATAGACTTGTAAATAGATGGAACTAGTAAATAGACTTGTAAATAGATGGAACTAGTAAATAGACTTGGCAAATAGATGGAACTTGTAAATAGACTTGTAAATAGATGGAACTTGTAAATAGACTTATAAATAGATGGAACTTGTAAATAGACTTGTAAACAGATGGAACATGTAAATAGATGGAACTTGTAAATAGACTTATAAATAGATGGAACTTGTAAATAGACTTGTAAACAGATGGAACATGTAAATAGATGGAACTAGTAAATAGACTTATAAACAGATGGAACTTGTAAATAGATGGAACTAGTAAATAGACTTGGCAAATAGATGGAACTTGTAAATAGACTTATAAATAGATGGAACTTGTAAATAGACTTGTAAACAGATGGAACTTGTAAATAGACTTGTAAATAGATGGAACTAGTAAATAGACTTGTAAACAGATGGAACTTGTAAATAGACTTGGCAAATAGATGGAACTTGTAAATAGACTTGTAAATGAGATGGAACATGTAAACAGACTAGTAAATAGATGAAACTTATAAATAGACTTGCCAAATAGATGGAACTTGAAAATAGACTATTAAAAAGATGGAACTTGAAAATAGACTATTAAATAGATGGAATGTTATGTCTGGTATTAGTTGGATTAACCGAGTGTGGACACTCCTAGCTTTCACAATGTCTGGCTGGATAGTGGATAGAATATTTGTGCAGGAATAACCAACACCCACAAATGCAAACACACACATTCTCCAATGTATATTAACAGGCTAAGCAGCCAACAATCGTGAGTCACGCCACGTCATAATCCTGGGTAACCTAACAACGATGAGGGCGGTTGATTAATTGGTCAGGCTAGTCGTTGGAATGATTAATTAGTTAGTGGCTGACATAACAAGTATAAAATATGTTATGTGGCAGTCTGTCCTGGTCTGGCCTTCTCCGTGCTGTGGTAGATTGGTATATGTCTCGAAACAGGAGGTCGAGGAAGGCCTGGGCAGTGTTGGAAATGTGGCAGTGGGTAGAGATCTGTAACTAGACACTTTCAGATCCAGACCTGCTGATTGGGGATTATTTGTTGCACCTAGCTACAACAATATTATTATATCATCCTACACTGTGTACAGATGATGAGCATAGTATACAGTTGAAGTCGGAAGTTTACATACACTTAGGTTGGAGTCATGAAATCTCATTTTTCAACCACTCCGCAAATTTCTTGTTAACAAACTATAGTTTTGGCAAGTCGGTTAGGACATCTACTTTGTGCAAGTAATTTTTCCAATAATTGTTTACAGACAGATTATTTCACTTATAATTCACTTACATACAGTGGGGCAAAAAAGTATTTAGTCAGCCACCAATTGTGCAAGTTCTCCCACTTAAAAATAAGAGAGAGGCCTGCAATTTTCATCATAGGTACACTTCAACTATGACAGACAAAATTAGAAAAAAAATCCAGAAAATAACATTGTAGGGTTTTTAATGAATTTATTTGCAAATTATGGTGGAAAATAAGTATTTGGTCAATAACAAAAGTTTATCTCAATACTTTGTTATATACCCTTTGTTGGCAATGACAGAGGTCAAACGTTTTCTGTAAGTCTTCACAAGGTTTTCACACACTGTTGCTGGTATTTTGGCCCATTCCTCCATGCAGATCTCCTCTAGAGCAGTGATGATTTGGGGCTGTTGCTGGGCAACACGGACTTTCAACTCCCTCCAAAGATTTTCTATGGGGTTGAGATCTGGAGACTGGCTAGGCTACTCCAGGACCTTGAAATGCTTCTTACGAAGCCACTCCTTCGTTGCCCGGGCGGTGTGTTTGGGATCATTGTCATGCTGAAAGACCCAGCCACGTTTCATCTTCAATGCCCTTGCTGATGGAAGGAGGTTTTCACTCAAAATCTCACGATACATGGCCCCATTCATTCTTTCCTTTACACAGATCAGTCGTCCTGGTCCCTTTGCAGAAAAACAGCCCCAACGCATGATGTTTCCACCCCCATGCTTCACAGTAGGTATGGTGTTCTTTGGATGCAACTCAGCATTCTTTGTCCTCCAAACATGACGAGTTGAGTTTTTACCAAAAAGTTATATTTTGGTTTCATCTGACCATATGACATTCTCCCAATCTTCTTCTGGATCATCCAAATGCTCTCTAGCAAACTTCAGACGGGCCTGGACAAGTACTGTCTTAAGCAGGGGGACACGTCTGGCACTGCAGGATTTGAGTCCCTGGCGGCGTAGTGTGTTACTGATGGTAGGCTTTGTTACTTTGGTCCCAGCTCTCTGCAGGTCATTCACTAGGTCCGCCCGTGTGGTTCTGGGATTTTTGCTCACCGTTCTTGTGATCATTTTGACCCTACGGGGTGAGATCTTGCGTGGAGCCCCAGATCGAGGGAGATTATCAGTGGTCTTGTATGTCTTCCATTTCCTAATAATTGCACCCACAGTTGATTTCTTCAAACCAAGCTGCTTACCTATTGCAGATTCAGTCTTCACTGCCTGGTGCAGGTCTACAATTGTGTTTCTGGTGTCCTTTGACAGCTCTTTGGTCTTGGCCATAGTGGAGTTTGAAGTGTGACTGTTTGAGGTTGTGGACAGGTGTCTTTTATACTGATAACAAGTTCAAACAGGTGCCATTAATACAGGTAATGAGTGGAGGACAGAGTAGCCTCTGAAAGAAGAAGTTACAGGTCTGTGAGAGCCAGAAATCTTGCTCGTTTGTAGGTGACCAAATACTTATTTTCCACCATAATTTGCAAATAAATTCATTAAAAATCCTACAATGTGATTTTCTGGATTTTTTTTTCTCATTCTGTCTCTCACAGTTGAAGTGTACCTATGATGAGTGGGACTCTTTTTAAGTGGGAGAACTTGCACAATTGGTGGCTGACTAAATACTTTTTTGCCCCACTGTACACTAAGTTGACTGTGCCTTTAAACAGCTTGGAAAATTCCAGAAATGTATGTCATGGCTTCAAAAGCTTCTGACAGGCTAATTGACATCATTTGAGTCAATTGGAGGTGTACCTGTAGATGTACAGTGGGGAGAACAAGTATTTGATACTCTGCCGATTTTGCAGGTTTTCATACTTACAAAGCATGTAGAGGTCTGTAATTGTTATCATAGGTACATTTCAACTGTGAGAGATGGAATCTAAAACAAAAATGCAGAAAATCACATTGTATGATTTTTAAGTAATTAATTTTCATTTTATTGCATGACATAAGTATTTGATCACCTACCAATCATTAAGAATTCCGGCTCTCAAAGACCTGTTAGTTTTTCTTTAAGAATCCCTCCTGTTCTCCACTCATTACCTGTATTAACTGCACCTGTTTGAACTCGTTACCTGTATAAAAGACACCTGCCCACACACTCAAACAGACTCCAACCTCTCCACAATGGCCAAGAATAGAGAGCTGTGTAAGGACATCAGGGATAAAATTGTAGACCTGCACAAGGCTGGGATGGGCTACAGGACAATAGGCAAAAAGCTTGGCGAGAAGGCAACAACTGTTGGCGCAATTATTAGAAAATGGAAGAAGTTCAAGATGACGGTCAATCACCCTCGGTCTGGGGCTCCATTCAAGATCTCACCTCGTGGGGCATCAATGATCATGAGGAAGGTAAGGGATCAGCCCAGAACTACACAGCAGGACCTGGTCAATGACCTGAAGAGAGCTGGGACCACAGTCTCAAAGAAAACCATTAATAACACATTACGCCGTCATGGATTAAAATCCTGCAGCGCACGCAAGGTCCCCCTGCTCAAGCCAGCGCATGTCCAGGCCCGTCTGAAGTTTGCCAATGACCATCTGGATGATCCAGAGGAGGAATGGGAGAAGGTCATGTGGTCTGATGAGACAAAAATAGAGCTTTTTGGTCTTAACTCCACTCACCGTGTTTGGAGGAAGGAGAAGGATGAGTACAACCCCAAGAACACCATCCCAAACGTGAAGCATGGAGGTGGAAACATCATTCTTTGGGGATGCTTTTCTGCAAAGGGGACAGGACGACTGCACCGTATTGAGGGGAGGATGGATGGGGCCATGTATCGCGAGATGAATTACTTTAAAATCATACAATGATATTTTATGGATTTTTGTTTTAGATTCTGTCTCTCACAGTTGAAGTGTACCTATGATAAAAATTACAGACCTCTACATGCTTTGTAAGTAGGAAAACCTGCAAAATCAGCAGTGTATCAAATACTTGTTCTCCCCACTGTATTTCAGCCTACCTTTAACTCAGTGCCTCTTTACATGACATCATGGGAAAATCAAAAGAAATCAGCCACCACTTCAGAAACAAATTCTGTCTATTTCATCCTTGGGAGCAATTTCCAAATGCCTGAAGGTACCAAGTTCATCTGTACAAACAATAGTACGCAAGTATAAACACCATGGGACCACGCAGCCTTCATACCACTCAGGATGGAGACGCGTTCTGTCTCCTAGAGATGAACGTACTTTGGTGCGAAAAGTGCAAATCAATCCCAGACAACAGCAAAGGACCTTGTGAAGATGCTGGAGGAAACAGGTACAAAATTATCTATATCCACAGTAAAACGAGTCCTATATCGACATAACCTGAAAGGCCGCTCAGCAAGGAAGAAGCCACTGCTCCAAAACCGCAATAAAAAAGTCAGACTACGGTTTGCAACTGCATATGGGGACAAAGATCGTAGTTTTTGGAGAAATGTCCTCTGGTCTGATGAAACAAAAATAGAACTGTTTGGCCATAATGACCATCGTTATGTTTGGAGGAAAAAGGGGGATGCTTACAAGCCGAAGAACACCATCCCAACCGTGAAGCGCGGTGGTGGCAGCATCATGTTGTGGGGGTGCTTTGCTGCAGGAGGGCCTGGTGCACTTCACAAAATAGATGTCATCATGAGGGAGGAAATTATGTGGATATATTGAAGTAACATCAGTCAGGAAGTTAAAGCTTGGACGCAAATGGGTCTTCAAAATGGACAATGACCCCAACCATACTTCCAAAGTTGTGGCAAAATGGCTTAAGGACAACAAAGTCAAGGTATTGGAGAGGCCATCACAAAGCCCTGACCTCAATCCCATAGAAAATGTGTGGGCAGAACAGAAAAAGTGTGAATGGGCCACAATTCACCTAACTTATTGTGGGAAGCTTGTGGAAGGCTTCCCGAAACATTTGACCCAAGTTAAACGTACTGTACATCCGGCTCCGACAGAGATGGCCACCTCGCTTCGCATTCTTAGGAAACTATGCAGTATTTTTTTTTTTTATGTATTATTTCTTACACTGTTATCCCAAGAAATCTTAAGTCTTAATACATACAGCCAGGAGGAACTATTGGATGGAAGAGCAACGTCAACTTACCTATATTACGACCAGGAATACGACTTTCCCGAAGCGGATCCTCTGTTTGGACCACCACCCAGGACAATGGATCGGATCCCAGCAGGCAACCCAAACAACGGCGCCACAGAAGGGGCAGACGGAGCGGTCTTCTGGTCATGCTCCGTAGACGGGCACATCGCGCACCGCTCCCGAGCATACTACTCACCAACGTCCAGTTTCTTGACAACAAGGTAGAAATCCGAGCAAGGGTTGCCTTCAAGAGAGACATCAGAGATTGGAACATTCTCTGTTTCACGGAAACATGTCTCACCCTGAATATGTTATCAGAGTCGGTACAGCCACCTAGTTTCTTCACACATTGCGCCGACAGAAACAAACATCTCTCTGGTAAGAAGAAGGGTGGTGGTGTACGCCTTATGATTAACGGGTTGTGGTGTGATCATAACAACATACAGGAACTCAAATCCTTTTGTTCACCTGACCTAGAATTCCTTACAATCAAATGTCGAGACACCTTGATGGCCCTGAAAGATCTTCATTGCACTTTATGTATACTGGAATCCACATATCCATTTATTGTAGCTTTTAACAAGGCTAATCTGAAAACAAGGCTCCCCAAATTTTATTAGCATATCGAATGCGCGACCTGGGCTGAAAAAATTCTGGATCATTGTTACTCTAACTTCCGTGACGCATACAAAGCCCTGCCTCGCCCTCCTTTTGGAAAATCTGACAACGACTCCATGTTGTTGCTCCCAGCCTATAGACAGAAACTAAAACAGGAAACGCACATGCTCAGGTCTGTTCAAAACTGGTCCGACCAATCTTCCACGCTTCAAGATTGCTTCGATCACGTGGACTGGGATATGTTCCCGGATAGCGTTGAACAACAACATTGATGTATACGCTGATTCTGTGAGCGAGTTTATTAGCAAGTGATGTGATGTTGTACCCACGGCGACAATTAAAATCTTCCCCAACCAGAAACCGTGGATTGATGGCAGCATTTGCGCAAAACTAAAAATGCAAACCATTGCTTTTAATCATGGCAAGGCGACAGGAAACATGACCGAATACAAACAGTATAGCTTTTCCCTCCGCAAGGCAATCAAACAAGCTAAGCGTCAGTATAGAGACAAAGTAGAGTCGCAATTCAACAGCTCAGACACGAGAGGTATGTGGCAGGGTCTACATTCAATCACGGACTACAAAAAGAAAACCAGCCCCGTTGCGGACCCCAGCCCCGTTGCAGAAATTATTTGCTCGCTTTGAGGACAATACAGTGCCACGGACACGTGGCCCACTACCAAAACCTGTGGACTCTCCTTCACCGCAGCCAACGCGAGTAAAACATTTAAACGTGTTAACCCTCGCAAGGCTGCCGCAAGGCTGCCGGCCCAGACGGCATCCCTAGCCACGTCCTCAGAGCATGCGCAGGCCGGCTGGTGTGTTTACGGACATATTCAATCAATCCTTATCCCAGTCTGCTGTTTCCACATGCCTCGAGAGGGCCAACATTGTTCCTGTTCCCAAGAAAGCTAAGGTAACTGAGCTAAATGACTAGCACTCAAATCCGTCATCATGAAGTGCTTTGAGAGATTAGTCAAGGATCATATCACCTCCACCCTACCTGACACTCTAGACCCACTCTAATTTGCTTACCACCCCAATAGGTCCACAGACAATGCAATCGCAATCACTGCACACTGCTCTAACCCATCTGGACAAGAGGAATACCTATGTAAGAATGCTGTTCATCGACTACAGCTCAGCATTCAACACCATAGTACCCTCCAAACTCGTCATTAAGCTTGAGACCCTGGGTCTCGACCCCGCCCTGTGCAACTGGGTCCTGGACTTTCTGACGGGCCGCCCCCAGGTGGCGAGGGTAGGAAACAACACCTGCATCCCGCTGATCCTCAACACTGGGGCCCCACAAGGGTGCGTTCACAGCCCTCTCCTGTACTCCCTGTTCACCCATGACTGCGTGGCCATGCACGCCTCCAACTCAATCATCGAGTTTGCAGACGACACTACAGTCGTGGGCGTGATTACCAACAATGACGAGACTGCCTACAGTGAGGAGGTGAGGGTCCTCGGAGTGTGGTGTCAGGAAAATAACCTCACACTCAACGTCAACAAAACAAAGGAGATGATCGTGGACTTCAGGAAACAGCAGAGGGAGCACCCCCCTATCCACATCGATGGGACAGTTGCGGAGAAGGTGGAAAGTTTTAAGTTCCTCGGCGTACACATCACAGACAAACTGAAATGATTCCCATACACAGTGTGGTGAAGAAGGCGCAACAGCGCCTCTTCAACCTCAGGAGGCTGAAGAAATTAGGCTTGTCACTAAAAACACAAACGTTTATAGATGCACAATCGAGAGCATACTGTCGGGCTGTATCACCGCCTGGTACGGCAACTGCTCTATGTCTCTATGGGGGTACCACAGGGTTCAATTCTCGGGCCGACTCATTTCTCTGTATATATCAATTATGTCTCAGCCTCCAGGATTTATGCTGCAGTAGTTTATGTGTCGGGGGTCTAGGGTCAGTCTGTTATATTTGGAGTACTTCTCCTGTCTTATCCGGTGTCCTGTGTGAATTTAAGTATGATCTCTCTAATTCTCTCTTTCTCTCTTTCTTTTTCTCTCTCGGAGGACCTGAGCCCTAGGACCATGCCTCAGGACTACCTGGCATGATGACTACTTGCTGTGCCCAGTCCACCTGGCCATGCTGCTGCTCCAGTTTCAACTGTTCTGCCTGCGGCTATGGAACCCTGACCTGTTCACCGGACGTGCTACCTGTCCCAGACCTGCTGTTTTCAACTCTCTAGAGACAGCAGGAGCGGTAGAGATACTCTTAATGATCGGCTATGAAAAGCCAACTGACATTTACTCCTGAGGTGCTGACTTGCTGCACCCTCGACAACCACTGTGATTATTATTATTTGACCCTGCTGGTCATCTATGAACATTTGAACATCTTGGCCATGTTCTGTTATAATCTCCACCCGGCACAGCCAGAAGAGGACTGGTCACCCCTCATAGCCTGGTTCCTCTCTAGGTTTCTTCCTAGGTTCTGGCCTTTCTAGGGAGTTTTTCCTAGCCACCGTGCTTCTACACCTGCATTGTTTGCTGTTTGGGGTTTTAGGCTTGGGTTTCTGTACAGCACTTTGAGATATCAGCTGAAGTAAGAAGGGCTATATAAATAAATTTGATATCTCAAGGCCATTCATCTGTTAAACATCCATCACTAACATTGAGTTGCTGCTGCCAACATACTGACTCAAATCTCTAGCCACTTTAATAATTACAAATTAGATGTAATAAATGTATCACTAGTCACTTTAAACAATACCACTTTGTATAATGTTTACATACCCTACATTACTCATCTCATATGTATATACTGTACTGTATACTATCTACTGCATCTTGCCTATGCCGTTCGGCCATTGCGTATAAGTTAGTTGTTGTGAAATTGTTAGATTACTTGTTAGATATTACTGCATAGTCCGGACAAAAAGCACAAGCATTTCGCTACACTCGCATTAACATCTGCTAACCATGTGTATGTGACCAATAAAATGTAACTTGATTTGAAACTATTTAAATGCAACGCTACCAAATACTGATTGAGTGTATGTAAACTTCTGACCCACTGGGAATGTGATGAAAGAAATAAAAGTTGAAATAAATCATTCTCTCTACTATTATTCTGCCATTTCCCATTCTTAAAATAAAGTGGTGATCCTAACTGACATAAGACACGTAATTTTTACTAGGATTAAAATGTCAGGAATTGTGAAAAACTGAGTTTAAATGTATTTGGCTAAAGTGTATGTAATCTTCCGACTTCAACTGTACTACAACTGTACTCATCTATACATACTATACGCATCATAGATACTATAATATACTCATCTATACATACCATACTATACTCAATGCATACTATACGCATCATATATACTATAATATGCTCATCATAGTACAGTGAACCTGTAGAATATGTATAGATGATGAGTATATTATAGTATATATGATGCGTAGGGTATAGGATGCATATATGAGTATAGTATGTATAGATGAGTATATTATAGTATATATGATGTGTATAGTATATTATGTATAGATGAGTATAGTGTAGTATGTATAGATGATTTTTTTTTACTTTATGAGGATGTCAGACTGATGACAAACGCAATAAAGAGCAAGTTTCCACATTCTACACATTGTTATTCTATAATCTGTTTGGGTGCTTAGGTGTTATGAGTCTCTCTTCTACAGAAAGTGAGTTTATAAGTATCTGCACCTCTCTATGTGCTCTCTTCCCTCCTCTGATGACTTCTGTTTATCCAGAAACGCCTGCCTGGCTCTACTCTGCTCTGTCTGCCCCACACAATGGCAACCAGCTTTGTGTGGTCGTTCTCTATGTTAATACAGTTCTCTTTGTGTGGTTCTCTGTGCTGATAGCTCTGGGGTTTAATCCGGAACCCGTTTCTTCTCAGGGGAACATCACCCGTAGCGTATAGCGGTGGGATTAGTGGCCAGGGTCGCTGTAACAGCGTCTAATCTACAGCGCGCCTGTTCTTCTCCTACCTTCCAGCTCTCTACGCATCTCAATGGAGAACACAATGACAGAGCTGAGACATCCCTCTCTGCATATCCATGGTACTATAACACAAGACAATGACTGAGAGGTTTGAGTGGCATGTGGCTTGTCATGTAGGCCTATTCCCATAACATAAATCAGTGTTTGTCTTTCTGTGTAGGCCTTTACATGTGTTGGAGAGTAGCTATATCAAGCACTGTGAGAAAAAGAAAGAAAGAGTGAGAGAGTGTGTTTAAGAGAGAGCGAGATCATATAAAATAGACTAGGTTTAATTTACCTATCCAAACAATTCCCGAATGGATGGATTTAGCACACACACACACACACAAACACACGATGCTGGTCAGCCTACATAGTGTTAAATGCTGTAGATAGGCCTGAGTAATGAGTGTAGATACACATCATATCAAGCAGAGGGTGTTACCAGTTCCTCATTGTCCGGTCTGGAGTGTGAAGTCATTAGCTCTGCTGGTCCACTACTGCGTAGCAACCTAGCGGTGCCAAAAGCCCTGGTCTGCCCTAGAAAGCCTATCTAAATTATGATTGCCAGAACAGCCACAAAATAGTTTTTAGACGACCGGACGTTTTGGGCTTTAAAATGTGTTTATTATGATCAAGTTCAAGCCCCACAGGGAATTATTTTAAAGTTCCCTACAAATCGAGATATTTAATTAAATAGTAATTCATTCGGACTACTTCTGTACATTTTTCATCACACAGGACCACTTTCAGACAGACCAACCACAGGTAGGCACGCTACAAGGAGGCTCTTGCAGGCAGGATGAAAACGACTACGTCGACCATGATCCTTTGCTAGTTACGGCCACTTTCACCATGATCCTTAACAATTTTGTGGTTCCATTCAGCAATATGACACACTTCATGCACCAATGGGAGTTTACCATTGCAATACATGGATGACATCTGCACTGTCACAATTTACTGGTTTGAATGTTTGTGTGTATTACCAGTTACCTCTAAAGCAAGGTTTACCCGGTCACTCAAAACATTACACACCTGGGTTACGTCGTAAGAAAACACATTGTTTTGGACTAAATTGTCCCTGTATCCATTCCTGACTGACTCAGTGGTTAAAGGGCAGAAGTTTGTCACTTCCCTGAACCATGTCAGTTCTTCCTGTGATGGGGGTTAGGGGCTGTGTGTGCGCAGGTTGGCTCAGAGGTTACTAAGGAGAGTGCTGCAGACTGTTACAGGCTCACTATACTAGAGGGGCAATGGAAAAGCTTGTCAGGGTGAGAGAGAGCAACACCCAGACAGAGGAATAGAGTGAGACTGGGAGATGAGATGAAACAGGAAAATTATAGAAATAACTGTTGGAAGGAAAGAAGATGAAGACACATTTGAAAATCAAAACACAGAGAGAAAGGTAAAGGATGGAGAGAGATAAGGGTAAAGTGAGGGATGGAGAGGGAGAAGGGTAAAGTGAGGGATGGAGAGAGAAGGGTAAAGTGAGGGATGGAGAGGGAGAAGGGTAAAGTGAGGGATGGAGAGGGAGAAGGGTAAAGTGAGGGATGGAGAGAGAGAAGGGTAAAGTGAGGGATGGAGAGAGATAAGGGTAAAGTGAGGGATGGAGAGAGATAAGGGTAAAGTGAGGGATGGAGAGATAAGGGTAAAGTGAGGGATGGAGAGAGATAAGGGTAAAGTGAGGGATGGAGAGGGAGAAGGGTAAAGTGAGGGATGGAGAGAGAAGGGTAAAGTGAGGGATGGAGAGAGATAAGGGTAAAGTGAGGGATGGAGAGAGATAAGGGTAAAGTGAGGGATGGAGAGGGAGAAGGGTAAAGTGAGGGATGGAGAGAGATAAGGGTAAAGTGAGGGATGGAGAGAGATAAGGGTAAAGTGAGGGATGGAGAGGGAGAAGGGTAAAGTGAGGGATGAAGAGGGAGAAGGGTAAAGTGAGGGATGGAGAGAGAAAAGGGTAAAGTGAGGGATGGAGAGAGAGAAGGGTAAAGTGAGGGATGGAGAGAGAGAAGGGTAAAGTGAGGGATGGAGAGATAAGGGTAAAGTGAGGGATGGAGAGGGAGAAGGGTAAAGTGAGGGATGGAGAGAGATAAGGGTAAAGTGAGGGATGGAGAGAGAGAAGGGTAAAGTGAGGGATGGAGAGAGAGAAGGGTAAAGTGAGGGATGGAGAGATAAGGGTAAAGTGAGGGATGGAGAGGGAGAAGGGTAAAGTGAGGGATGGAGAGAGAAGGGTAAAGTGAGGGATGGAGAGGGAGAAGGGTAAAGTGAGGGATGGAGAGAGATAAGGGTAAAGTGAGGGATGGAGAGAGAGAAGGGTAAAGTGAGGGATGGAGAGGGAGAAGGGTAAAGTGAGGGATGGAGAGATAAGGGTAAAGTGAGGGATGGAGAGGGAGAAGGGTAAAGTGAGGGATGGAGAGGGAGAAGGGTAAAGTGAGGGATGGAGAGGGAGAAGGGTAAAGTGAGGGATGGAGAGAGAGAAGGGTAAAGTGAGGGATGGAGAGGGAGAAGGGTAAAGTGAGGGATGGAGAGATAAGGGTAAAGTGAGGGATGGAGAGGGAGAAGGGTAAAGTGAGGGATGGAGAGGGAGAAGGGTAAAGTGAGGGATGGAGAGGGAGAAGGGTAAAGTGAGGGATGGAGAGGGAGAAGGGTAAAGTGAGGGATGGAGAGAGAGAAGGGTAAAGTGAGGGATGGAGAGGGAGAAGGGTAAAGTGAGGGATGGAGAAGGAGAAGGGTAAAGTGAGGGATGGAGAGAGAGAAGGGTAAAGTGAGGGATGGAGAGGGAGAAGGGTAAAGTGAGGGATGGAGAGAGATAAGGGTAAAGTGAGGGATGAGAGAGAGAAGGGTAAAGTGAGGGATGGAGAGGGAGAAGGGTAAAGTGAGGGATGGAGAGAGATAAGGGTAAAGTGAGGGATGGAGAGAGATAAGGGTAAAGTGAGGGATGGAGAGAGATAAGGGTAAAGTGAGGGATGGAGAGGGAGAAGGGTAAAGTGAGGGATGGAGAGAGATAAGGGTAAAGTGAGGGATGGAGAGAGATAAGGGTAAAGTGAGGGATGGAGAGAGATAAGGGTAAAGTGAGGGATGGAGAGATAAGGGTAAAGTGAGGGATGGAGAGGGAGAAGGGTAAAGTGAGGGATGGAGAGAGAAGGGTAAAGTGAGGGATGGAGAGGGAGAAGGGTAAAGTGAGGGATGGAGAGGGAGAAGGGTAAAGTGAGGGATGGAGAGGGAGAAGGGTAAAGTGAGGGATGGAGAGAGATAAGGGTAAAGTGAGGGATGGAGAGAGATAAGGGTAAAGTGAGGGATGGAGAGGGAGAAGGGTAAAGTGAGGGATGGAGAGGGAGAAGGGTAAAGTGAGGGATGGAGAGAGAGAAGGGTAAAGTGAGGGATGGAGAGGGAGAAGGGTAAAGTGAGGGATGGAGAGAGATAAGGGTAAAGTGAGGGATGGAGAGAGATAAGGGTAAAGTGAGGGATGGAAAGGGAGAAGGGTAAAGTGAGGGATGGAGAGGGAGAAGGGTAAAGTGAGGGATGGAGAGATAAGGGTAAAGTGAGGGATGGAGAGAGATAAGGGTAAAGTGAGGGATGGAGAGGGAGAAGGGTAAAGTGAGGGATGGAGAGGGAGAAGGGTAAAGTGAGGGATGGAGAGAGAGAAGGGTAAAGTGAGGGATGGAGAGAGATAAGGGTAAAGTGAGGGATGGAGAGGGAGAAGGGTAAAGTGAGGGATGGAGAGAGATAAGGGTAAAGTGAGGGATGGAGAGAGATAAGGGTAAAGTGAGGGATGGAGAGAGATAAGGGTAAAGTGAGGGATGGAGAGGGAGAAGGGTAAAGTGAGGGATGGAGAGGGAGAAGGGTAAAGTGAGGGGTGGAGAGAGAGAAGGGTAAAGTGAGGGATGGAGAGGGAGAAGGGTAAAGTGAGGGATGGAGAGAGATAAGGGTAAAGTGAGGGATGGAGAGAGATAAGGGTAAAGTGAGGGATGGAGAGGGAGAAGGGTAAAGTGAGGGATGGAGAGGGAGAAGGGTAAAGTGAGGGATGAGAGAGATAAGGGTAAAGTGAGGGATGGAGAGAGATAAGGGTAAAGTGAGGGATGGAGAGGGAGAAGGGTAAAGTGAGGGATGGAGAGGGAGAAGGGTAAAGTGAGGGATGGAGAGGGAGAAGGGTAAAGTGAGGGATGGAGAGGGAGAAGGGTAAAGTGAGGGATGGAGAGAGATAAGGGTAAAGTGAGGGATGGAGAGAGATAAGGGTAAAGTGAGGGATGGAGAGGGAGAAGGGTAAAGTGAGGGATGGAGAGAGAGAAGGGTAAAGTGAGGGATGGAGAGAGATAAGGGTAAAGTGAGGGATGGAGAGAGATAAGGGTAAAGTGAGGGATGGAGAGATAAGGGTAAAGTGAGGGATGGAGAGAGATAAGGGTAAAGTGAGGGATGGAGAGGGAGAAGGGTAAAGTGAGGGATGGAGAGAGAGAAGGGTAAAGTGAGGGATGGAGAGGGAGAAGGGTAAAGTGAGGGATGGAGAGGGAGAAGGGTAAAGTGAGGGATGGAGAGAGAGAAGGGTAAAGCAAGGGAGAGAGAGAAGGAGAATAGAGAAGAGACTATCAATATATGAGAGAGGTGGGGACGGAGGGGTAGAGAGCTCTTTTCGACACCCCTGCTGCAGCTGGCTCCTCTAGTCACGCCATTCTGCCTGGGTTCACTGAGAAACCCACTGCACCTGTTCTGTGGTTTACCCAAGGTGGGGCCCAGTATACACACACGTAGGCGCACACACACAGCACACACATGCGCACACCTACACACAGACGCACACTCACTACACAGGCCAAATTACATTGGCCCTCGGGGAGGGAGTTACCAGAGAAAGAGAGGGAGGGAGGGGAGGGGTTGTTGATCAGATGGTGTGAGGAGGGTACATCTAGAACTAAACTCGAAACTTCTCTGACCTCCAGTACAGTATCTGTCATGCATGGTGGGAATGTTACACACAGCAGAATGTTTTACGGAAAGATTCATAGAATATTAATACATTTTCTTAAATCGGGCAATTAAAAAACAATTAAAGCAAATGCAAATACAAATGTATTTTATTTAGTTTTATTTATTCAGAAGAGCCCAATTGAGACCAGTGTCTCATTTGTAATAGAGCCCTGAGGACAGATAAACCATCAACACAACAACAAAAATATAAAAACTACAAGACAGCTATAAATACATTACATCAGGTTATTGCAACACGTTATAATAGTCACTTGAAACAATTGTACACTTCAGTAAACTAATTTAACAAAAGAGTTTTACAACTGTCCTATCAGCACCAGGGAATGCAGGTGCAATTTGTTTTGTAAGGTATTCCATATCTGTGGTGCGTTAAAACTAAAGGCGTATTTACCAAACTTTGTGGAGACAAGCAGGACCTCAAGACTTAACCAACCCTGCGAACGGGTTTGGTATCTCGTGTTTTTATATTTCAACAGGGAACTGAGGTATGTTGGAAGCTTTTGTAGCAGAGCTTAATAAACAAGGGAGCAATGAAGTGAAGACTTTATTGAGATTCAGCCGACCTTCTGATACAGGATACAGTGATGAGTATTAAAACTGCCACCTGTAATAAAGTGAAGGGCTCTATGGTATCCAGTGGTTTGAGAGTAGTGGCTGCTGCATTCTGGTAAATTGTGTCACCATAGTCAAGAACTGTCAGGAAGTTGACTGCACAATCTACTTCCTACTGTTGATGGAGCAACAATATCTATTTCAAAAAAGAAGCCCACTTTAAATCTTAGCTTTTTAACTAGCTCATCAGTTGGCTTTTTAAACATTAGATCTTTATCAATCCAAACGTCCAGATATTTATAGGAAGGAACCCACTCGATGACAGAGCCATCCAATGAGTGAATATGTAGCCCATCTGAGAAAAAATTCTGTGAATTAGAGAACAACATATTTAGTTTGGCCCACACTAAGTATATGCTTTAAATCAACAAGGGCTTTCTGTAATGTAACAAAATCAGAATGCAGCTCTAACATAGCTTGATCAACAGTCGTTGCAACGGCATAGAGATTAATATTACGATACACTGTATTGTCTGCATATAGATTCATATTTCAGGGTTGAATACACAGACCAATATTATTGACAGTGCATTCTGAAAGTATTCAGACCCTTTCACTTATTCCACATCATTTTGTTACTTTACAGCCATATTCTAAAATAGATTCAATTGTTTTTTTCTTTTTTCATCATCAATCTACACACAATACCCCATAATGACGAAGCAAAAACACAAAGATCACTGCACCTGTACATAGCCCATCTGTAAGTATCCCATCCAACTACCTCATCCCCATACTGTTATTTATTTTGCTCCTTTGCACTCCAGTATCTCTACTTGCACACTCATCTTCTGCACATCTATCACATTTAATTGCTATATTGTAATTATTTCACCATTATGTATTATTGACTGCATGTTTGTTTATTCTATGTGTAACTCTGTGTTGTTGTTTGTTCGCTTTATCTTGGCCAGGCCGCAGTTGTAAATGAGAACCTGTTCTCAACTAGCCTACCTGGTTAAATAAAAAGGTGAAATATTTTTTTATTTTTTAAAAACAGATTTTTAGGTTGTTCTGCAAATTCATTAAAAAATATATATATACAGTGCCTTGCGAAAGTATTCGGCCCCCTTGAACTTTGCGACCTTTTGCCACATTTCAGGCTTCAAACATAAAGATATAAAACTGTATTTTTTTGTGAAGAAGCAACAACAAGTGGGACACAATCATGAAGTGGAACGACATTTATTGGATATTTCAAACTTTTTTAACAAATCAAAAACTGAAAAATTGGGCGTGCAAAATTATTCAGCCCCTTTACTTTCAGTGCAGCAAACTCTCTCCAGAAGTTCAGTGAGGATCTCTGAATGATCCAATGTTGACCTAAATGACTAATGATGATAAATACAATCCACCTGTGTGTAATCAAGTCTCCGTATAAATGCACCTGCACTGTGATAGTCTCAGAGGTCCGTTAAAAGCGCAGAGAGCATCATGAAGAACAAGGAACACACCAGGCAGGTCCGAGATACTGTTGTGAAGAAGTTTAAAGCCGGATTTGGATACAAAAAGATTTCCCAAGCTTTAAACATCCCAAGGAGCACTGTGCAAGCGATAATATTGAAATGGAAGGAGTATCAGACCACTGCAAATCTACCAAGACCTGGCCGTCCCTCTAAACTTTCAGCTCATACAAGGAGAAGACTGATCAGAGATGCAGCCAAGAGGCCCATGATCACTCTGGATGAACTGCAGAGATCTACAGCTGAGGTGGAAGACTCTGTCCATAGGCCAACAATCAGTCGTATATTGCACAAATCTGGCCTTTATGGAAGAGTGGCAAGAAGAAAGCCATTTCTTAAAGATATCCATAAAAAGTGTTGTTTAAAGTTTGCCACAAGCCACCTGGGAGACACACCAAACATGTGGAAGAAGGTGCTCTGGTCAGATGAAACCAAAATTGAACTTTTTGGCAACAATGCAAAACGTTATGTTTGGCGTAAAAGCAACACAGCTGAACACACCATCCCCACTGTCAAACATGGTGGTGGCAGCATCATGGTTTGGGCCTGCTTTTCTTCAGAAGGGACAGGGAAGATGGTTAAAATTGATGGGAAGATGGATGGAGCCAAATTACAGGACCATTCTGGAAGAAAACCTGATGGAGTCTGCAAAAGACCTGAGACTGGGACGGAGATTTGTCTTCCAACAAGACAATGATCCAAAACATAAAGCAAAATCTACAATGGAATGGTTCAAAAATAAACATATCCAGGTGTTAGAATGGCCAAGTCAAAGTCCAGACCTGAATCCAATCGAGAATCTGTGGAAAGAACTGAAAACTGCTGTTCACAAATGCTCTCCATCCAACCTCACTGAGCTCGAGCTGTTTTGCAAGGAGGAATGGGAAAAAAATTCAGTCTCTCGATGTGCAAAACTGTTAGAGACATACCCCAAGCGACTAACAGCTGTAATCGCAGCAAAAGTTGGCGCTACAAAGTATTAACTTAAGGGGGCTGAATAATTTTGCACGCCCAATTTTTCAGTTTTTGATTTGTTAAAAAAGTTTGAAATATCCAATAAATGTCGTTCCACTTCATGATTGTGTCCCACTTGTTGTTGATTCTTCACAAAAAAATACAGTTTTATATCTTTATGTTTGAAGCCTGAAATGTGGCAAAAGGTCGCAAAGTTCAAGGGGGCCGAATACTGTCGCAAGGCACTGTATATCACATCTGCATAAGCATTCAGACCATTTACTCAGTACTTTGTTGAAGCACCTTTGGCAGCAATTGCAGTCTTGAGTCTTCTTGGGTATGACACTACAAGCTTGGCATTCCTGTATTTGGGGAGTTTCTCCCATTCATCTCTGTAGATCCTCTCAAGGTCTGTCAGTTTGGATGGGGAGCTGCACAGCTATTTTCAGGTCTCTCCAGAGATGTTCGATCGAGTTCAAGTCCGGGCTCTGGCTGAGCCACTCAAGGACATTCAGAGACTTGACCCAAAGCCACTCTTGCATTTTCTTAGCTGTGTGCTTAGGGTTGTTGTCCTGTTGGAAGGTCAACCTTCTCACCAGTCTGAGGTCCTGAGCACTCTGGAGCAGGTATTCATCAAGGATCTCTTTGTACTTTGCTCCATTCATCTTTGCGTTGATCCTGACTCTCCCAGTCCCTGCTGCTGAAAAACATCCCCACAGCATGATGCTGCCACCAACATGCTTCACAGTAGGGATTGTATTTGCCAGGTGATGAGTTGTGCCTGGTTTTCTCCAGACGTAATGCTTGGCATTCAGCCCAAAGTGTTCAATCTTGGTTTCATCAGGCCAGAGAATCTTGTTTCTTACGGTCTGAGAGTCCTTTAGGTGTCTTTTGGAAAACTCCAAGCAGACTGACATGTGCCTTTTACTGAGGAGTGGCTTCCGTCTTGCCATTCCACCATAAAGCCTGATTGGTGGAGTGCTGGAAGGTCCTCCCATCTCCACAGAGGAACTCTGGAGTTCTGTCAGAGTGACTATCGGGTTCTTGGTCACCACTATGACCAAGGCCCTACTCCCCGGGCGGCCAGCTCAAGGAAGAGTCTTGGTGGTTCCAATTTTTTTCCATTGAAGAATGATGGAGGCCACTGTGTTCTTGCGAACCTTCAATTATGCTTTTTTTTTTATACCCATCCCCAGATCTGTGCCTCGACATAATCCTGTCTCTGAGCTCTATGGAAAATTGCTTCAACCTTATGGCTTTGTTTTTGTTCTGACATGCACTGTCGACCGTGGGACCTTACATAGACAGGTGTGTGCCACAGGTGTTTACCACAGGTGGACTCCAATCAAGTTGTAGAAACATCTCAATGATGATCAGGGGAAACAGTATGCACCTGAGCTCAATTTTGGGTCTCATAGCAAAGGGTCTGAATACTGTTTTAATATTTTGTTATCTTTAATAAATGTGCAAAAATGTAACAAAACTGTTTATCGCTTTCTCATTATAGGTCACTGTGTGTAGATTGATGAGGAACATTTCCTTTTTTATTTAATCCATTGTAGATTAAGGTTATAATTTAACAAAATGTGGAAAAAGTAAAGGGGTCTGAATACTTTCCGAATGGACTGTAAATAGTACAATTTAACAGGTCCGAATACTGTCACCTGCAGTACACCTTTCAAAATATTGAGGAAACTAGACTTGACACCATCAGAAAGCACACATTGTGTCCTGTCTGTCAGATAGCTTTTAAAGGGATACTTCACGATTTTGGCCCTTTATCTACTTCCCCAGAGTCAGATGAACTTGTGGATACCCTTTTTATGTCTCTGTGTCCAGAATGAAGGAAGTTAGAGGAAGTTTCGTGAGCCAATTATAACTAGCGTTAGCGCAATTAGGGGGAACCTATAGGCGTCAGAAACAGGGTTTAAAAAGCTCTGGCAGTAACAGGGTTTTAAAAAGCTGTGTCACTAACAGGGATTTAAATGGCTGTGTCAGTAACAAGGTTTTAAGTAGCTGTGTCTGCAACAGATACTTATTTTCCACCATAATTTGCAAATAAATTCATTAAAAATCCTACAATGTGATTTTCTGGATTTTTTTTCCTCATTTTGTCTGTCATAGTTGAAGTGTACCTATGATGAAAATTACAGGCCTCTCGCATCTTTTTAAGTAGGAGAACTTGCACAATTGGTGGCTGACTAAATACTTTTTTGCCCCACTGTAGCTGTGACAGTCACAGGGGTTTAAATAGCTGTGGCAGAAACAAGGTTTTAAAAAGCTGTGGCAGTAACAAGGTTAAGTAGCTGTGTCAGTAACGAGGTGTTAAGTAGCTTTGTCAGTAACAGGGTTTTAAATAGCTGTGGCAGTAACAGGGTTTTCAGTAGCTGTGGCAGTAACAGGGGTTTAAATAGCTGTGGCAGTAACAAGATTAAGTAGCTGTGTCAGTAACAAGGTTTTAAGTAGCTGTGGCAGTAACATGGGGTTTAAATAGCTGTGTCAGTAACAAGATTAAGTAGCTGTGTCAGTAACAATGTTTTAAGTAGCTGTGGAAGTAACAGGGTTTTCAGTAGCTGTGTCAGTAACAAGGTTTTAAGTAGCTGTGGCAGTAACATAGTTTTAAATAGCTGTGGCAGTAACATAGTTTTAAATAGCTGTGGCAATAACATGGTTTTAAATAGCTGTTGCACTAACAGGGTTTTAAAAAGCTGTGTCACTAACAGGGATTTAAATGGCTGTGTCAGTAACAAGGTTTTAAGTAGCTGTGTCTGCAACAGGATTTTAAGTACCTGTGGCAGTAACAGGGTTTTAAATAGCTGTGGCAGTAACAGGGTTTTAAATGGCTGTGGCAGAAACAGGGTTTTAAATAGCTGTGGCAGTAACAGGGTTTTCAGTAGCTGTGGCAGTAACAGGGTTTTAAATACAGTGGGGCAAAAAAGTATTTAGTCAGCCACCAATTGTACTCCCACTTAAAAAGATGAGAGAGCCCTGTAATTTTCATCATAGGTACACTTCAACTACGACAGACAAAATGAGAAAAAAAATCCAGAATATCACATTGTAGGATTTTTTATGAATTTATTTGCAAATTATGGTGGAAAATAAGTATTTGGTCACCTACAAACAAGCAAGATTTCTGGCTCTCACAGACCTGTAACTTCTTCTTTAAGAGGCTCCTCTGTCCTCCACTCGTTACCTGTATTAATGGCACCTGTTTGAACTTGTTATCAGTATAAAAGACACCTGTCCACAACCTCAAACAGTCACACTCCAAACTCCACTATGGCCAAGACCAAAAGGCTGTCAAAGGACACCAGAAACAAAATTGTAGACCTGCACCAGGCTGGGAAGACTGAATCTGTAATAGGTAAGCAGCTTGGTTTGAAGAAATCAACTGTGGGAGCAATTATTAGGAAATGGAAGACATACAAGACCACTGATAATCTCCCTCGATCTGGGGCTCCACGCAAGATCTCACCCCGTGGGGTCAAAATGATCACAAGAACGGTGAACATAAATCCCAGAACTACACGGGGGGACCTAGTGAATGACTTGCAGAGAGCTGGGACCAAAGTAACAAAACCTACCATCAGTAACACACTACGCCGTCAGGGACTCAAATCCTGCAGTGCCAGACGTGTCCCCCTGCTTAAGCCAGTACATGTCCAGGCCCGTCTGAAGTTTACTAGAGAGCATTTGGATGATCCAGAAGAAGATTGGGAGAATGTCATATGGTCAGATGAAACCAAAATATAACTTTTTGGTAAAAACTCAACTCGTCGTGTTTGGAGGACAAAGAATGCTGAGTTGCATCCAAAGAACACCATACCTACTGTGAAGCACGGGGGTGGAAACATCATGCGTTGGGGCTGTTTTTCTGCTAAGGGACCAGGACGACTGATCCGTGTAAAGGGAAGAATGAATGGGGCCATGTATCTTGAGATTTTGAGTGAAAACCTCCTTCCATCAGCATGGGCATTGAAGATGAAACGTGGCTGGGTCTTTCAGCATGACAATGATCCCAAACACACCGCCCGGGCAACGAAGGAGTGGCTTCGTAAGAAGCATTTCAAGGTCCTGGAGTGGCCTAGCCAGTCTCCAGATCTCGACCACATAGAACATCTTTGGAGGGAGTTGAAAGTCCGTGTTGCCCAGCAACAGCCCCAAAACATCACTGCTCTAGAGGAGAGCTGCATGGAGGAATGGGCCAAAATACCAGCAACAGTGTGTGAAAACCTTGTGAAGACTTACAGAAAACGTTTGACCTCTGTCATTGCAAAAAAGGGTATATAACAAAGTATTGAGATAAACTTTTGTTATTGACCAAATACTTATTTTCCACCATAATTTGCAAATAAATTCATTAAAAATCCTACAATGTGATTTTCTGGATTTTTTTTCCTCATTTTGTCTGTCATAGTTGAAGTGTACCTATGATGAAAATTACAGGCCTCTCGCATCTTTTTAAGTAGGAGAACTTGCACAATTGGTGGCTGACTAAATACTTTTTTGCCCCACTGTAGCTGTGACAGTCACAGGGGTTTAAATAGCTGTGGCAGAAACAAGGTTTTAAAAAGCTGTGGCAGTAACAAGGTTAAGTAGCTGTGTCAGTAACGAGGTGTTAAGTAGCTTTGTCAGTAACAGGGTTTTAAATAGCTGTGGCAGTAACAGGGTTTTCAGTAGCTGTGGCAGTAACAGGGGTTTAAATAGCTGTGGCAGTAACAAGATTAAGTAGCTGTGTCAGTAACAAGGTTTTAAGTAGCTGTGGCAGTAACATGGGGTTTAAATAGCTGTGTCAGTAACAAGATTAAGTAGCTGTGTCAGTAACAATGTTTTAAGTAGCTGTGGAAGTAACAGGGTTTTCAGTAGCTGTGTCAGTAACAAGGTTTTAAGTAGCTGTGGCAGTAACATAGTTTTAAATAGCTGTGGCAGTAACATAGTTTTAAATAGCTGTGGCAATAACATGGTTTTAAATAGCTGTTGCACTAACATGGTTTTAAATAGCTGTGTCAGTAATAAGATGTTAAGTAGCTGTGGCAGTAACAGGGTTTTAAATAGCTGTGGCAGTAACATGGTTTTAAATAGCTGTGGCACTAACATGGTTTTAAATAGCTGCGTCAGTAACAAGGTTAAGTAGCTGTGTCAGTAGCAAGGTTTCCAGTAGCTGTGGCAGTAACAGGGTTTTCAGTAGCTGTGGCATTAACAAGGTTTTAAGTAGCTGTGGCAGTGACAGGGGTTTCAGTAGCTGTATCAGTAACAGGGGTTTCAGTAGCTGTGGCATTAACAAGGTTTTAAGTAGCTGTGTCAGTAACAAGGTGTTAAGTAGCTGTGTCATTAACAGGATTTTAAATATCTGATCAGCAATAGGGTTTTAATTAGTTGTGTCAGTAATATAGATTTAAATAGCTGTGTCAGTAACAAGGTTTTAAGTAGCTGAATCAGCTACAGGGTTTTAAATAGCTGTGTCAGTAACGAGGTTAAGTAGCTGTGTCAGTAACAAGGTTAAGTAGCTGTGTCAGTAACAAGGTTTTAAGTAGCTGTGTCAGTAACAGGGCTTTAAATATCTGTGGCATTAACATGGTATTAAATAGCTGTGTCAGTAACAGGGTTTTAAATAGCTGTATCAGTAATAAGGTGTTTAGTAGCGTTGTCGGTAACAGGGTTCTAAATAGCTGTGGTAGTAACAGGGTTTTCAGTAGCTGTGGCAGTAAGAGGGTTTTCAGTAGCTGTGGTAGTAAAAGGGTTTTCAGTAGCTGTGGCAGAAACAGGGATTTTAGTAGCTGTGGCAGTAAGAGAGTTTTAACTAGCTGTGGCAGTCACAGGGTTTTAAATAGCTGTGGCAGAAACAAGGTTAAGTAGCTTTGTCAGTAACAGGGTTTATATAGCTGTGGCAGTAACAGGGTTTTCAGTAGCTGTGGCACTAACAGGGTTTTCAGTAGCTGTGGCACTAACAGGGTTTTCAGTAGCTGTGGCAGTAACAGGGGTTTAAATAGCTGTGGCAGTAACAAGGTGGTAAGTAGCTTTTGTCAGTAACATGGTTTCAAATAGCTGTGGCAGTAACAAGGTGTTTAGTAGATTTTGTCAGTAACATGGTTTTAAATAGCTGTGTCAGTAATACGATTTTAAGTAGCTGTGGCAGTAACAGGGTTTTAAATAGCTATGGCAGTAACATGGTTTTAGATAGCTGTGGCACTAACATGGTTTTAAATAGCTGCGTCAGTAACAAGGTTAAGTAGCTGTGGCACTAACATGGTTTTAAATAGCTGTGGCAGTAACAAGGTGTTAAGTAGCTTTTGTCAGTAACATGGTTTTAAATAGCTGTGGCAGTAACAAGGTTTAAAATAGCTGTGTCAGTAACAAGATTAAGTAGCTGTGTCAGTAACAAGGTTTTAAGTAGCTGTGGCATTAACAGGGTTTTCAGTAGCTGTGTCAGTAACAAGGTTTTAAGTAGCTGTGTCAGTAACAAGGTGTTAAGTAACTGTGTCAGTAACAAGACTTTAAATAGCTGTGTCAGTAACAAGGTTTTAAGTAGCTGTGGCAGTAACAGTTTTAAATAGCTGTGGCAATAACATGGTTTTAAATAGCTGTGGCACTAACATGGTTTTAAATAGCTGTGGCAGTAACATAGTTGTAAATAGCTGTGGCAATAACATGGTTTTAAATAGCTGTGGCACTAACATGGTTTTAAATAGCTGTGGCAATAACATGGTTTTAAATAGCTGTGGCACTAACATGGTTTTAAATAGCTGTGGCAGTAACATGGTTTTAAATAGCTGTTGCACTAACATGGTTTTAAATAGCTGTGGCAGTAACATGGTTTTAAATAGCTGTTGCACTAACATGGTTTTAAATAGCTGTGGCAATAACATGGTTTTAAATAGCTGTTGCACTAACATGGTTTTAAATAGCTGTGGCAGTAACATAGTTGTAAATAGCTGTGGCAATAACATGGTTTTAAATAGCTGTTGCACTAACATGGTTTTAAATAGCTGTGGCAGTAACATGGTTTTAAATAGCTGTTGCACTAACATGGTTTTAAATAGCTGTGTCAGTAATAAGATGTTAAGTAGCTGTGGCAGTGACAGGGGTTTCAGTAGCTGTGGCAGTAACAGGGTTTTAAATAGCTGTGGCAGTAACAGGGTTTTAAATAGCTGTGGCAGTAACAGGGTTTTAAATAGCTGTGGCAGTAACATGGTTTTAGATAGCTGTGGCACTAACATGGTTTTAAATAGCTGCGTCAGTAACAAGGTTAAGTAGCTGTGGCAGTGACAGGGGTTTCAGTAGCTGTATCAGTAACAGGGGTTTCCGTAGCTGTATCAGTAACAGGGGTTTCAGTAGCTGTGGCATTAACAAGGTTTTAAGTAGCTGTGTCAGTGACAAGGTTTTAAGTAGCTGTGGCAGTAACAGGGTTTTCAGTAGCTGTGGCAGTAACAAGGTTTTAAGTAGCTGTGGCAGTGACAGGGGTTTCAGTAGCTGTTTCAGTAGCTGTGGCATTAACAAGGTTTTAAGTAGTTGTGTCAGTAACAAGGTGTTAAGTAGCTGTGTCATTAACAGGATTTTAAATATCTGATCAGCAATAGGGTTTTAATTAGTTGTGTCAGTAATATACATTTAAATAGCTGTGTCAGTAACAAGGTTTTAAGTAGCTGAATCAGCTACAGGGTTTTAAATAGCTGTGTCAGTAACAAGGTTAAGTAGCTGTGTCAGTAACAAGGTTTTAAGTAGCTGTGTCAGTAACAGGGCTTTAAATATCTGTGGCATTAACATGGTATTAAATAGCTGTGTCAGTAACAGGGTTTTAAATAGCAGTATCAGTAATAAGGTGTTTAGTAGCGTTGTCAGTAACAGGGTTCTAAATAGCTGTGGTAGTAACAGGGTTTTCAGTAGCTGTGGCAGTAAAAGGGTTTTCAGTAGCTGTGGCAGAAAGAGAGTTTTAACTAGCTGTGGCAGTCACAGGGTTTTAAATAGCTGTGGCAGAAAAAAGGTTAAGTAGCTTTGTCAGTAACAGGGTTTATATAGCTGTGGCAGTAACAGGGTTTTCAGTAGCTGTGGCACTAACAGGGTTTTCAGTAGCTGTGGCACTAACAGGGTTTTCAGTAGCTGTGGCAGTAACAGGGGTTTAAATAGCTGTGGCAGTAACAAGGTGGTAAGTAGCTTTTGTCAGTAACATGGTTTTAAATAGCTGTGGCAGTAACAAGCTGTTTAGTAGCTTTTGTCAGTAGCATGGTTTTAAATAGCTGTGTCAGTAATACGATTTTAAGTAGCTGTGGCAGTAACATGGTTTTAAATAGCTGCGTCAGTAACAAGGTTAAGTAGCTGTGTCAGTAAAAAGGTTTTAAATAGCTGTGTCAGTAATAAGCTGTTAAGTAGCTGTGGCACTAACATGGTTTTAAATAGCTGTGGCAGTAACAGGGTTTTAAATAGCTGTGGCAGTAACAAGGTGTTAATTAGCTTTTGTCAGTAACATGGTTTTAAATAGCTGTGGCAGTAACAAGGTTTAAAATAGCTGTGTCAGTAATAAGATGTTAAGTAGCTGTGGCAGTAACAGGGTTTTCAGTAGCTGTGGCAGTAAGAGGGTTTGCAGTAGCTGTGTCAGTAACAGGGTCTTAAATAGCTATGGCAGTAACAAGGTTTTAACTAGCTGTAGCAGTAACAGGGTTTTCAGTAGCTGTGTCAGTAACAGGGTCTTAAATAGCTGTGGCAGTAACAAGGTTTTAAGTAGCTGTGTCAGTAACAAGGTTTTAAGTAGCTGTGGCAGTAAGAGGGTTTAAAAAATACCTGTGGCAGAAACCGGGTTTTAAATATCTGTGGCAGAAACAGGGTTTTCAGTAGCTGTGTCAGTAACAGGGTTTTAAATAGCTTTGGCAGTAACACGGTTTTAAGTAGCAGTGTCAGTAACAAGGTTTTTAGTAGCTGTGGAGGTAACAGGTTTTTCAGTAGCTGTGGTAGAAACCAGGTTTTCAGTAGCTGTGCAGTAACAGGGTTTTAAATAGCTATGGCAGTAACATGGTTTTAAATAGCTGCGTCAGTAACAAGGTTAAGTAGCTGTGGCACTAACATGGTTTTAAATAGCTGTGGCAGTAACATGGTTTTAAGTAGCTGTGGCAGTAACAAGGTTTTAAATAGCCATGGCAGTAACATGGTTTTAAATAGCTGTGTCAGTAATAAGGTTTGAAATACCTGTGGCAGAAACATGGTTTTAAATAGCTGCGTCAGTAACAGGGTTTAAATAGCTATGGCAGTAAGAGGGTTTTCAGTAGCTGTGGCAGTAAGAGGGTTTTCAGTAGCTGTGGCAGTAAGAGGGTTTTCAGTAGCTGTGGCAGTAAGAGGGTTTTCAGTTGCTGTGGCAGTAAGAGGGTTTTCAGTAGCTGTGGCAGTAAGAGGGTTTTCAGTAGCTGTGGCAGTAACAGGGTTTTAAGTAGCTATGTCAGTAACAAGGTTGTAAATAGCTGTGGAGGTAACAGGGTTTTCAGTAGCTGTGGTAGAAACCAGGTTTTCAGTAGCTGTGTCAGTAACTGGGTTTTAAATAGCTGTGGCAGTAACACCGTTTTAAGTAGCTGTGTCAGTAACAAGGTTTTAAGTAGCTGTGGCAGTAACAGGGTTTTCAGTAGATGTGGTAGAAACAAGGTGTTAAGTAGCTGTGTCAGTAACAAGGTGTTAAGTAGCTGTGTCAGTAACAAGGTGTTAAGTAGCTGTATCAGTAACAAGGTGTTAAGTAGCTGTGTCAGTAACAAGGTGTTAAGTAGCTGTGTCAGTAACAAGGTGTTAAGTAGCTGTGTCAGTAACAAGGTGTTAAGTAGCTGTGTCAGTAACAAGGTGTTAAGTAGCTGTGTCAGTAACAAGGTGTTAAGTAGCTGTGTCAGTAACAAGGTGTTAAGTAGCTGTGTCAGTAACAAGGTGTTAAGTAGCTGCGTCAGTAACAAGGTGTTAAGTAGCTGTGTCAGTAACAAGGTGTTAAGTAGCTGTGTCAGTAACAAGGTGTTAAGTAGTTGCGTCAGTAACAGGATTTTAAATAGCTGTGTCAGCAAAAGGTTTTTAATTAGCTGTGTCAGTAATATAGATTGAAATAGCTGGATCAGTAACAAGGTTAAGTAGCTGTATCAGTAACAGGGGTTTCAGTAGCTGCGTCAGTAACAAGGTGTTAAGTAGCTGTGTCAGTAACAAGGTGTTAAGTAGCTGCGTCAGTAACAGGATTTTAAATAGCTGTATCAGCAAAAGGTTTTTAATTAGCTGTGTCAGTAATATAGATTGAAATAGCTGTATCAGTAACAAGGTTAAGTAGCTGTATCAGTAACAAGGTGTTAAGTAGCTGTGTCAGTAACAAGGTGTTAAGTAGCTGTGTCAGTAACAAGGTGTTAAGTAGCTGTGTCAGTAACAAGGTGTTAAGTAGCTGTGTCAGTAACAAGTGGTTAAGTAGCTGTATCAGCAATAGGGTTTTAAATAGCTATGTCAGTAACAAGGTTAAGTAGCTGTGTCAGTAACAAGGTTAAGTAGCTGTGGCAGTAACAGGGTTTTAAATAGCTGTGGCAGTAACAGGGTTTTCAGTAGCTGTGGCAGTAACAGGGTTTTAAATAGCTATGGCAGTAACATGGTTTTAAATAGCTGTGTCAGTAACAAGGTTAAGTAACTGTGTCAGTAACATGGTTTTAAATAGCTGTGGCAGTAACATGGTTTTAAATAGCTATGGCAGTAACATGGTTTTAAATAGCTGTGTCAGTAACAAGGTTAAGTAACTGTGTCAGTAACATGGTTTTAAATAGCTGTGTCAGTAACATGGTTTTAAATAGCTGTGGCAGTAACATGGTTTTAAATAGCTGTGGCATTAACAAGGTTTTAAATAGCTGTGGCATTAACATGGTTTTAAATAGCTGTGGCAGTAACATGGTTTTAAATAGCTGTGGCATTAACATGGTTTTAAATAGCTGTGGCATTAACAAGGTTTTAAATAGCTGTGGCATTAACAAGGTTTTAAATAGCTGTGGCAGTAACAAGGTTTTAAATAGCTGTGGCAGTAACACGGTTTTAAATAGCTGTGGCAGTAAGAGGGTTTTCAGTAGCTGTGGCAGTAACAGGGTTTTAAGTCGCTGTGTCAGTAACAAGGTTTTAAATAGCTGTGTCAGTAACAAGGTTTTAAATAGCTGTGGCAGTAACATGGGTTTTAAGTCGCTGTGTCAGTAACAAGGTTTTAAATAGCTGTGGCAGTAACAGGGTTTTAAATAGCTGTGTCAGTAACACGGTTTTAAATAGCTGTGGCAGTAACACGGTTTTAAATAGCTGTGGCAGTAAGAGGGTTTTCAGTAGCTGTGGCAGTAACAGGGTTTTAAGTCGCTGTGTCAGTAACAAGGTTTTAAATAGCTGTGGCAGTAACATGGTTTTAAATAGCTGTGTCAGTAACAAGGTTTTAAATAGCTGTGTCAGTAACAAGGTTTTAAATAGCTGTGTCAGTAACACGGTTTTAAATAGCTGTGGCAGTAACACGGTTTTAAATAGCTGTGGCAGTAACACGGTTTTAAATAGCTGTGGCAGTAACAAGGTTTTAAATAGCTGTGGCAGTAACAAGGTTTTAAATAGCTGTGTCAGTAACACGGTTTTAAATAGCTGTGGCAGTAACATGGGTTTAAATAGCTGTGGCAGTAACACGGTTTTAAATAGCTGTGGCAGTAACAAGGTTTTAAATAGCTGTGGCAGTAACAAGGTTTTAAATAGCTGTGGCAGTAACACGGTTTTAAATAGCTGTGGCAGTAAGAGGGTTTTCAGTAGCTGTGGCAGTAACAGGGTTTTAAATAGCTGTGGCAGTAACACGGTTTTAAATAGCTGTGGCAGTAAGAGGGTTTTCAGTAGCTGTGGCAGTAACAGGGTTTTAAGTCGCTGTGTCAGTAACAAGGTTTTAAATAGCTGTGGCAGTAACATGGTTTTAAATAGCTGTGTCAGTAACAAGGTTTTAAATAGCTGTGTCACTAACATGGTTTTAAATAGCTGTGGCAGTAACATGGTTTTAAAAAGTTGTGGCAGTAACAAGGTTTAAAATAGCTGTGGCAGTAACACGGTTTTAAATAGCTGTGGCAGTAACACGGTTTTAAATAGCTGTGGCAGTAACATGGTTTTAAATAGCTGTGGCAGTAACACGGTTTTAAATAGCTGTGGCAGTAACAAGGTTTTAAATAGCTGTGGCAGTAACACGGTTTTAAATAGCTGTGGCAGTAACATGGTTTTAAATAGCTGTGGCAGTAACACGGTTTTAAATAGCTGTGGCAGTAACACGGTTTTAAATAGCTGTGGCAGTAACACGGTTTTAAATAGCTGTGGCAGTAACACGGTTTTAAATAGCTGTGGCAGTAAGAGGGTTTCCAGTAGCTGTGGCAGTAACAAGGTTTTAAATAGCTGTGGCAGTAACACGGTTTTAAATAGCTGTGGCAGTAAGAGGGTTTTCAGTAGCTGTGGCAGTAACATGGTTTGAAAAAGTTGTGGCAGTAACATGGTTTTAAATAGCTGTGGCAGTAACATGGTTTTAAATAGCTGTGGCAGTAACACGGTTTTAAATAGCTGTGTCACTAACATGGTTTTAAATAGCTGTGTCACTAACATGGTTTTAAATAGCTGTGGCAGTAACATGGTTTTAAATAGCTGTGGCAGTAACACGGTTTTAAATAGCTGTGACAGTAACAAGGTTTAAAAAGCTGTTGCAGTAACATGGTTATAAATAACTGTGGCACTAATATGGTTTTAAATAGCTGTGGCACTAACAGGGATTTAAATAGCTGTTTCAGTAATAAGGTGTTAAGTAGCTTTGTCAGTAACAGCGTTTTAAATAGCTGCGTCAGTAACAAGGTTAAGTAGCTGTGTCAGTAAAATGTTTTTAATTAGCTGTGTCAGTAATATAGATTGAAATAGCTGGATCAGTAACAAGGTGTTAAGTAGCTGTGTCAGTAACAAGTGGTTAAGTAGCTGTGTCAGTAACAAGGTGTTAAGTAGCTGTATCAGTAACAAGGTGTTAAGTAGCTGTATCAGCAATAGGGTTTTAAATAGCTGTGGCAGTAACAAGGTTTTAAATAGCTGTGTCAGTAACAAGGTTTTAAATAGCTGTGTCAGTAACAAGGTTTTAAATAGCTGTGGCAGTAACAGGGTTTTAAGTCGCTGTGTCAGTAACAAGGTTTTAAATAGCTGTGCAACTAACATGGTTTTAAATAGCTGTGGCAGTAACATGGTTTTAAACAGCTGTGGCAGTGACATGGTTTTAAATAGCTGTGTCAGTAACAAGGTTTTAAATAGCTGTGTCACTAACATGGTTTTAAATAGCTGTGGCACTAACATGGTTTTAAATAGCTGTGGCAGTAAGAGGGTTTTCAGTAGCTATGGCAGTAACAGGGTTTTAAGTCGCTGTGTCAGTAACAAGGTTTAAATAGCTGTTGCAGTAACATGGTTTTAAATAGCTGTGGCACTAACATGGTTTTAAATAGCTGTGGCAGTAAGAGGGTTTTCAGTAGCTGTGGCAGTAACAGGGTTTTAAGTCGCTGTGTCAGTAACAAGGTTTAAATAGCTGTTGCAGTAACATGGTTTTAAATAGCTGTGGCACTAACATGGTTTTAAATAGCTGTGGCACTAACAGGGATTTAAATAGCTGTTTCAGTAATAAGGTGTTAAGTAGCTTTGTCAGTAACAGCGTTTTAAATAGCTGTGGCAGTAACACGGTTTTAAATAGCTGTGGCAGTAAGAGGGTTTTCAGTAGCTATGGCAGTAACAGGGTTTTAAGTCGCTGTGTCAGTAACAAGGTTTAAATAGCTGTTGCAGTAACATGGTTTTAAATAGCTGTGGCACTAACATGGTTTTAAATAGCTGTGGCACTAACAGGGATTTAAATAGCTGTTTCAGTAATAAGGTGTTAAGTAGCTTTGTCAGTAACAGCGTTTTAAATAGCTGTGGCAGTAACACGGTTTTAAGTAGCTGTGGTAGAAACAAGGTTTTAAGTAGCTGTGTCAGTAACAAGGTGTTAAGTAGCTGTGTCAGTAACAAGGTGTTAAGTAGCTGCGTCAGTAACAGGATTTTAAACAGCTGTGGCACTAACATGGTTTTAAGTAGGCGTGGCAGTAACAGGGTTTTAAATAGCTGTGGCACTAACAGGGTTTTCAGTAGCTGTGGTAGAAACAAGGTGTTAAGTAGCTGTGTCAGTAACAAGGTGTTAAGTAGCTGTGTCAGTAACAAGGTGTTAAGTAGCTGTGTCAGTAACAAGGTGTTAAGTAGCTGTGTCAGTAACAAGGTGTTAAGTAGCTGTGTCAGTAACAAGGTGTTAAGTAGCTGTGTCAGTAACAAGGTGTTAAGTAGCTGTGTCAGTAACAAGGTGTTAAGTAGCTGTGTCAGTAACAAGGTGTTAAGTAGCTGTGTCAGTAACAAGGTGTTAAGTAGCTGTGTCAGTAACAAGGTGTTAAGTAGCTGTGTCAGTAACAAGGTGTTAAGTAGCTGCATCAGTAACAGGATTTTAAATAGCTGTGTCAGCAAAAGGTTTTTAATTAGCTGTGTCAGTAATATAGATTGAAATAGCTGGATCAGTAACAAGGTTAAGTAGCTGTATCAGTAACAAGGTGTTAAGTAGCTGTGTCAGTAACAAGGTGTTAAGTAGCTGTGTCAGTAACAAGGTGTTAAGTAGCTGTGTCAGTAACAAGGTGTTAAGTAGCTGCGTCAGTAACAAGGTGTTAAGTAGCTGTGTCAGTAACAAGGTGTTAAGTAGCTGTATCAGTAACAAGGTGTTAAGTAGCTGTGTCAGTAACAAGGTGTTAAGTAGCTGTGTCAGTAACAAGGTGTTAAGTAGCTGTGTCAGTAACAAGGTGTTAAGTAGCTGCGTCAGTAACAGGATTTTAAATAGCTGTATCAGCAAAAGGTTTTTAATTAGCTGTGTCAGTAATATAGATTGAAATAGCTGGATCAGTAACAAGGTTAAGTAGCTGTGTCAGTAACAAGGTGTTAAGTAGCTGTGTCAGTAACAAGGTGTTAAGTAGCTGTGTCAGTAACAAGGTGTTAAGTAGCTGCGTCAGTAACAGGATTTTAAATAGCTGTATCAGCAAAAGGTTTTTAATTAGCTGTGTCAGTAATATAGATTGAAATAGCTGGATCAGTAACAAGGTGTTAAGTAGCTTTATCAGTAACAAGTGGTTAAGTAGCTGTGTCAGTAACAAGTGGTTAAGTAGCTGTATCAGCAATAGGGTTTTAAATAGCTGTGTCAGTAACAAGGTTAAGTAGCTGTGTCAGTAACAAGGTTAAGTAGCTGTGGCAGTAACAGGGTTTTAAATAGCTGTGGCAGTAACATGGTTTTAAATAGCTGCGTCAGTAACAAGGTTAAGTAGCTGTGGCATTAACAAGGTTTTAAATAGCTGTGTCATTAACACGGTTTTAAATAGCTGTGGCAGTAACAAGGTTTTAAATAGCTGTGTCAGTAACAAGGTTTTAAATAGCTGTGTCAGTAACAAGGTTTTAAATAGCTGTGGCAGTAACACGGTTTTAAATAGCTGTGTCACTAACATGGTTTTAAATAGCTGTGTCACTAACACGGTTTTAAATAGCTGTGGCAGTAACACGGTTTTAAATAGCTGTGGCAGTAACTCGGTTTTAAATAGCTGTGTCACTAACATGGTTTTAAATAGCTGTGTCACTAACATGGTTTTAAATAGCTGTGGCAGTAACATGGTTTTAAATAGCTGTGGCAGTAACACGGTTTTAAATAGCTGTGTCACTAACATGGTTTTAAAAGGCTGTGTCACTAACATGGTCTTAAATAGCTGTGGCAGTAACATGGTTTTAAATAGCTGTGGCAGTAACAAGGTTTTAAATAGCTGTGGCAGTAACATGGTTTTAAATAGCTGTGTCAGTAACAAGGTTTTAAATAGCTGTGGCAGTAACACGGTTTTAAATAGCTGTGTCACTAACATGGTTTTAAATAGCTGTGTCAGTAACAAGGTTTTAAATAGCTGTGGCAGTAACACGGTGTCATGTATTGTCATGTTGTGTCTTTCTGTCCTTTCCTTTCACCCTGTCTCCCTCTGCTGGTCGTATTAGGTTACCTTTTCTCCCCCGCTTTCCCCCAGCTGTTCCTTGTCTCCTCTGACTACCTCATCCACCCCTTTTCCCACCTGTTCCCTTTTTCCCTCTGATTAGGTCCCTATATCTCTCTCTGTTTCTGCTCCTGTCTTTGTCGGATTCTTGTTTGTTGTGTTTCATGCCTGAACCAGACTATCGTCATGTTTGCTGTAACCTTGTCCTGTCCTGTCGGAATCTGCCGGTCTATCTGAGCCTACCTATGTTTGGTTATTAAAGAAGCTCTGTTTAAGTTAATTCGCTTTTGGGTCCTCATTCACTCACCGTAACAGAAGAATCCGACTAAGAATGGACCCAGCGACTTCGGATCCTCTCCACTCAGCCGTCGGGTCCAGGGAGCGATGCTAGGCAGACACGAGCAGGAATTGTCTGCTGCTCGACATGCCGTTGAGACCCTGGCCACCCAAGTCTCCAACCTCACAGAACAGGTTCACCATCTCCGCCTCGATCCACCGGTCACTTCCAGGGCTTTCAAATCTCCGGAGCCCAGAATCAATAACCCGCCGTGTTACTCTGGGGAGCCCACTGAATGCCGCTCGTTCCTCACCCAGTGTGATATTGTGTTTTCTCTCCAGCCCAACACTTACGCCAGGAGCACTGCTCGTGTCGCCTACGTCATATCTCTCCTTACTGGACGGGCTCGTGAGTGGGGCACGGCAATCTGGGAGGCAAGGGCTGAGTGTACTAACCAGTATCAGGACTTTATGGAGGAGATGATACGGGTTTTTGATCGATCTGTTTTTGGGGAGGAGGCTTCCAGGGCCCTGTCTTCCCTATGTCAAGGCAATCGATCCATAACAGACTACTCTATTGAGTTTCGCACTCTTGCTGCCTCCAGTGGCTGGAACGAGCCGGCCTTGCTCGCTCGTCTTCTGGAGGGTCTCCGCGCAGAGGTAAAGGATGAGATTCTCTCCCGGGAGGTTCCTTCCAGCGTGGATTCCTTGATTGAACTCGCTATTCGCATTGAGCGACGGGTTGATCTTCGTCACCGAGCTCGTGGAAAGGAGCTCGCGCTCTCCGTTGCCCCCCTCTCCGCATCACTACCATCTTCCTCTGCCGGCTCGGGAGCTGAGCCTATGCAGCTGGGAGGTATCCGCATCTCGACTAAGGAGAGGGAACGGAGAATCACCAACCGCCTCTGTCTCTATTGCGGTTCTGCTGGTCATTTTGTCACTTCATGTCCAGTAAAAGCCAGAGCTCATCAGTAAGCGGAGGGCTACTGGTGAGCGCTACTACTCCTGTCTCTCCTTCAAGATCCTGCACTACCTTGTCGGTCCATCTACGCTGGACCGGTTCGTCAGCTTCCTGCAGTGCCTTAATAGACTCTGGGGCGGAGGGCTGTTTTATGGACGAGACCTGGGCTCGGGAACATGACATTCCTCTCAGACAGTTAAGGGAGTCCACGGCCTTGTTCGCCCTGGATGGTAGTCCTCTCCCCAGGATTCAGCGTGAGACGCTACCTTTAACCCTCACTGTTTCTGGTAATCATAGCGAAACCATTTCTTTTTTAATTTTTCGTTCACCTTTTACACCTGTTGTTTTGGGCCATCCCTGGCTAGTTTGTCATAATCCTTCCATTAATTGGTCTAGTAATTCTATCCTCTCCTGGAACGTCTCTTGTCATGTGAAATGTTTAATGTCTGCTATCCCTCCTGTTTCCTCTGTCTCTTCTTCACAGGAGGAGCCTGGTGATTTGACAGGGGTGCCGGAGGAATATCACGATCTGCGCACGGTGTTCAGTCGGTCCAGGGCCACCTCTCTTCCTCCACACCGGTCGTATGATTGTAGTATTGATCTCCTTCCGGGAACCACTCCCCCCCGGGGTAGACTATACTCTCTGTCGGCTCCCGAACGTAAGGCTCTCGAGGATTATTTGTCTGTAGCTCTTGACGCCGGTACCATAGTCCCCTCCTCCTCTCCCGCCGGAGCGGGGGTTTTTTTTGTCAAGAAGAAGGACGGGTCTCTGCGCCCCTGCATAGATTATCGAGGGCTGAATGACATAACAGTGAAGAATCGTTATCCGCTTCCTCTTATGTCTTCAGCCTTCGAGATCCTGCAGGGAGCCAGGTTTTTCACTAAGTTGGACCTTCGTAACGCTTACCATCTCGTGCGCATCAGGGAGGGGGACGAGTGGAAGACGGCGTTTAACACTCCGTTAGGGCACTTTGAATACCGGGTTCTTCCTTTCGGCCTCGCTAACGCTCCAGCTGTCTTTCAGGCATTAGTCAATGATGTCCTGAGAGACATGCTGAACATCTTTGTTTTCGTTTACCTTGACGATATCCTGATTTTTTCACCGTCACTCCAGATTCATGTTCAGCACGTTCGACGTGTCCTCCAGCGCCTTTTAGAGAATTGTCTTTTTGTGAAGGCTGAGAAGTGCACTTTTCATGCCTCCTCCGTCACATTTCTCGGTTCTGTTATTTCCGCTGAAGGCATTAAGATGGATCCCGCTAAGGTCCAAGCTGTCATTGATTGGCCCGCCCCTAAGTCACGCATCGAGCTGCAGCGCTTTCTCGGCTTCGCGAACTTCTATCGTCGTTTCATCCGTAATTTCGGTCAGGTGGCAGCTCCTCTCACAGCCCTTACTTCTGTCAAGACGTGCTTTAAGTGGTCCGTTTCCGCCCAGGGAGCTTTTGATCTCCTCAAGAATCGTTTTACATCCGCTCCTATCCTTGTTACACCTGACGTCTCTAGACAGTTCGTTGTCGAGGTTGACGCGTCAGAGGTGGGCGTGGGAGCCATTCTTTCTCAGCGCTCCCTCTCTGACGACAAGGTCCACCCATGCGCGTATTTTTCTCATCGCCTGTCGCCGTCGGAACGTAACTATGATGTGGGAAACCGCGAACTGCTCGCCATCCGGTTAGCCCTAGGCGAATGGCGACAGTGGTTGGAGGGGGCGACCGTTCCTTTTGTCGTTTGGACTGACCATAGGAACCTTGAGTACATCCGTTCTGCCAAACGACTTAATGCGCGTCAGGCGCGTTGGGCGCTGTTTTTCGCTCGTTTCGAGTTCGTGATTTCTTATCGTCCGGGCTCTAAGAACACCAAGCCTGATGCTTTATCTCGTCTCTTCAGTTCTTCAGTAGCCTCCACTGACCCCGAGGGGATTCTCCCTGAGGGGCGTGTTGTCGGGTTGACTGTCTGGGGAATTGAGAGGCAGGTAAAGCAAGCGCTCACTCACACTCCGTCGCCGCGCGCTTGTCCTAGGAACCTTCTTTTCGTTCCCGTTCCTACTCGTCTGGCCGTTCTTCAGTGGGCTCACTCTGCCAAGTTAGCCGGCCACCCTGGCGTTCAGGGTACGCTTGCTTCCATTCGCCAGCGTTTTTGGTGGCCCACCCGGGAGCATGACACGCGTCGTTTCGTGGCTGCTTGTTCGGTCTGCGCGCAGACTAAGTCCGGTAACTCTCCTCCTGCCGGCCGTCTCAGGCCGCTTCCCATTCCCTCTCGACCGTGGTCTCACATCGCCTTAGATTTTGTCACCGGACTGCCTTCGTCAGCGGGGAAGACTGTTATTCTTACGGTTGTCGATAGGTTCTCTAAGGCGGCTCATTTCATTCCCCTTGCTAAGCTTCCTTCTGCTAAAGAGACGGCACAAATCATCATCGAGAATGTTTTCAGAATTCATGGCCTTCCGTCAGACGTCGTTTCGGACAGAGGTCCGCAATTCACGTCTCAATTTTGGAGGGAGTTTTGCCGTTTGATTGGGGCTTCCGTCAGTCTCTCTTCCGGCTTTCACCCCCAGTCTAACGGTCAAGCAGAACGGGCCAATCAGACTATTGGTCGCATCTTACGCAGTCTTTCTTTTCGCAACCCTGCGTCTTGGTCAGAACAGCTCCCCTGGGCAGAATACGCCCACAACTCGCTTCCTTCGTCTGCGACCGGGCTATCTCCTTTTCAGAGTAGCCTCGGGTACCAGCCTCCGCTGTTCTCATCTCAGTTCGCCGAGTCCAGCGTCCCCTCCGCTCAGGCTTTTGTCCAACGTTGCGAGCGCACCTGGAAGAGGGTCAGGTCTGCACTTTGCCGTTATAGGACGCAGACTGTGAGGGCTGCTAATAAGCGTAGAACTAAGAGTCCTAGATATTGTCGCGGTCAGAGAGTTTGGCTCTCCACTCAGAACCTTCCCCTTAAGACGGCTTCTCGCAAGTTGACCCCGCGGTTCATTGGTCCGTTCCGTATTTCTCGGGTCATTAATCCTGTCGCAGTTCGACTTCTTCTTCCGCGATACCTTCGTCGCGTCCACCCGGTCTTCCATGTCTCCTGTATCAAGCCCGTTCTTCGCGCCCCCGCTCGTCTTCCCCCCCCCCCCCCCCATCCTTGTCGAGGGCGCACCCATCTACAGGGTCCGCAGGATTTTGGACATGCGTCCTCGGGGCCGTGGTCACCAGTACCTCGTAGATTGGGAGGGGTACGGTCCTGAGGAGAGGAGTTGGGTTCCCTCTCGGGACGTGCTGGACCGTGCGCTGATCGAGGATTTCCTCCGTTGCCGCCAGGTTTCCTCCTCGAGTGCGCCAGGAGGCGCTCGGTGAGTGGGGGGGTACTGTCATGTATTGTCATGTTGTGTCTTTCTGTCCTTTCCTTTCACCCTGTCTCCCTCTGCTGGTCGTATTAGGTTACCTTTTCTCCCCCGCTTTCCCCCAGCTGTTCCTTGTCTCCTCTGACTACCTCATCCACCCCTTTTCCCACCTGTTCCCTTTTTCCCTCTGATTAGGTCCCTATATCTCTCTCTGTTTCTGCTCCTGTCTTTGTCGGATTCTTGTTTGTTGTGTTTCATGCCTGAACCAGACTATCGTCATGTTTGCTGTAACCTTGTCCTGTCCTGTCGGAATCTGCCGGTCTATCTGAGCCTACCTATGTTTGGTTATTAAAGAAGCTCTGTTTAAGTTAATTCGCTTTTGGGTCCTCATTCACTCACCGTAACACACGGTTTTAAATAGCTGTGGCAGTAACACGGTTTTAAATAGCTGTGTCACTAACATGGTTTTAAATAGCTGTGTCACTAACATGGTCTTAAATAACTGTGGCAGTAACATGGTTTTAAATAGCTGTGTCAGTAACAAGGTTTTAAATAGCTGTGTCAGTAACAAGGTTTTAAAAAGCTGTGGCAGTAACATGGTTTTAAATAGCTGTGTCAGTAACAAGGTTTTAAATAGCTGTGGCAGTAACACGGTTTTAAATAGCTGTGGCAGTAACACGGTTTTAAATAGCTGTGTCACTAACATGGTTTTAAATAGCTGTGTCACTAACATGGTTTTAAATAGCTGTGGCAGTAACACGGTTTTAAATAGCTGTGGCAGTAACTTGGGTTTAAATAGCTGTGGCAGTAACTTGGGTTTAAATAGCTGTGGCAGTAACACGGTTTTAAATAGCTGTGGCAGTAACAAGGTTTAAAATAGCTGTGGCAGTAACTTGGGTTTAAATAGCTGTGGCAGTAACACGGTTTTAAATAGCTGTGGCAGTAACAAGGTTTTAAATAGCTGTGGCAGTAACAAGGTTTTAAATAGCTGTGGCAGTAACAGGGTTTTAAATAGCTGTGGCAGTAACAGGGTTTTAAATAGCTGTGGCAGTAACACGGTTTTAAATAGCTGTGGCAGTAACAAGGTTTTAAATAGCTGTGGCAGTAACACGGTTTTAAATAGCTGTGGCAGTAACATGGTTTTAAATAGCTGTGGCAGTAACATGGTTTTAAATAGCTGTGGCAGTAACACAGTTTTAAATAGCTGTGGCAGTAACACGGTTTTAAATAGCTGTGGCAGTAACAAGGTTTTAAATAGCTGTGGCAGTAACATGGTTTTAAATAGCTGTGGCAGTAAGAGGGTTTTCAGTAGCTGTGGCAGTAACAGGGTTTTAAATAGCTGTGGCAATAACATGGTTTTAAGTAGGCGTGGCAGTAACATGGTTTTAAATAGCTGTGGCATTAACATGGTTTTAAATAGCTGTGGCAGTAACAAGGTTTTAAATAGCTGTGGCAGTAACAGGGTTTTAAATAGCTGTGGCAGTAACAGGGTTTTATACATACAATATGTATTTACCATCCTTTAGGGGGACAAGGGATCAATCTGCATATGATGTAAGCGTCACAAAACCATCCAAAATATCCACTCCCAGAATTATTACACAACACACACACTACCCTTTGCAACTGGATTCTGGACTTCATGACAGGCAGACCACAGAAGAGCCAAACTGACTCTTAACACAGAGGTGTGTCCTCAGCCCTCTGCTGCACTCCCTGTGTCCTCATCCCTTTGCTGCACTCCCTGTGTCCGCCACCCTCTGCTGCACTCCCTGTGTCCTCCACCCTCTGCTGCACTCCCTGTGTCCTCAGCCTTCTGCTGCACTCCCTGTGTCCTCCGCCCTCTGCTGCACTCCCTGTGTCCTCAGCCCTCTGCTGCACTCCCTGTGTCCTCAGCCCTCTGCTGCACTCATTGTGTCCTCAGCATTCTGCTGCACTCCCTGTGTCCTCCACCCTCTGCTGCACTCCCTGTGTCCTCAGCCCTCTGCTGCACTCCCTGTGTCCTCAGCCCTCTGCTGCACTCCCTGTGTCCTCACCCCTCTGCTGCACTCACTGTTCACCCACAACTGTGTGGCTTTGCAAGACACCAACTCCATCATTAAGTTAGCTGACGACACCACGGTAGTAGGCCTGATAACCAACAACGACGATTCAGCCTATAGGGAGGAGATAAGTGAACTGGCATTGTGGTGCCAGGACAACAACCTCTCCCTCTACGTCAGCAAAACAAAATGCTGCAATCCACATCAACGGGACTGCAGTAGAGAGAATCAGCAGTTTTAAAGTTCCTTGGCGTCCACATCACCGAGGACTTGACATGGACCAAAAACACCATCGGAAGAATCCTGGCCGGTTGCATCACAGCCTGGTATGAGAATTGCTCCACAACCACACGGCCCTCCAGCAAGTGGAAAAGACGTCCCAGTACATCACTGGGGCTGTGTTCCAACCCATCCAGGACATCTATTTGAAACGGTGCCTGAGGAAGTCCTGCAGCATCATCAAGGACCCCACACACCCCAGCCACGTGCTGTTCACTCCCTTACAGTCTGGCAGATGGTATCCGAGCATACCAACAGTCTCGAGAACAACAGTCCCGAGAAAGATTCTATCTACATGTCATAGGACTGCTGAACACTTGAACTGGACTGATCACTCATGCACACACCCATACTGTCCTAGCCGAGTAGACGTTATATAAAGGATCCCAAGTTGGGTAAAAACACATCTGAAGTGGGGACTGTGTCATCCATCTCGCCATGTCATTAACACCTAAACTTACAGTACCAGTCAAAAGTGTGGACAACCTACTCATTCAAGGGTTTTTCTTTATTTGTACTGTTTTCTACATTGTAGAATAATAGTGAAGACATCAAAACTATGAAATAACACATATTTCATCATGTAGTAACCAAAAAAGTGTTCAACAAATATATTTTTATATATAAATATATATTTAATTTATATTTGAGATTCTTCAAAGAAGCCACCCTTTGCCTCGATGACAGCTTTTCACACTCTTGGCATTCTCTCAACCAGCTTCATGAGGAATGCTTTTCCAACAGTCTTGAAGGAGTTCCCACATATGCTGAGTGCTTGTTGGCTGCTTTTCCTTCACCCTGCGGTCCAACTTATCCCAAACCATCTCAATTGAGTTGAGGTAGGGTGATTGTGGAGACCAGGTCATCTGAGGCCAGGTCATCTCCATCACTCTCCTTCTTGGTTTCTTGGTCAAATAGCCTTTATACAGCCTGGAGGTGTAACGTGTATGCTAAGAATTGGGAAGCAAGTACAGGGAGTGGATTTAATAAATAACGGAACACGGAACAAAACAAGTAACTCGAGTAGCGTACAGACATGAAACACAGAAACAGAATCAATAATGAGCTGTTTTACCAAATAGGGCTGTCTTCTGTATACCACTCCTACCTTGTCACAACATTGATTGTCTCATGCGCATGAAGAAGGAAAGAAATTTCACAAATAAAATTTTAACAAAGCACACCTGTTAATTGAAATGCATTCCAGGTGACTACCTCATGAAGCTGGAGAGAATGCCAAGAGTGTGCAAAGCTGTCATCAAGGCAAAGGGTGGCTATTTTGTAAAATCTCAAATATAATATATATGTTTCGATTTGTGTAACACTTTATTGTGTTATTTCATAGTTTTGATGTCTTCACTATTATTCTACAATGTTGAAAACAGTACAAATAAAGAAAAACCCTTGAATGAGTAGGTGTGTCCAAACTTTTGACTGGTACTGTACATAAAAGGCTCCTAAACATAGTCTGTAATTTTTCATCAGATAAGAAGGCTCAGAGGGAGATGTCTCTGAGGTGAATTCAGTTTATGAGTCATTCAAACCACCTGTCTGTATTGTGCTTATACGTTATGGTTCTGAAAAACATGAACTCATGGTGATACCACAGATATCAGTGACAGAAAAGTACTTTGCATCTGTTTGTTGATGAATTGATCTGAACATTAGAGCACAGTACACTCAGTACTCTGATATGACCACATTTTCTCAAGGGTTTAAGTCAGTTGCAGCATGGTTAGACACTTTTGCCTATGCTTCAGTTGTATTTTCAGAATTTTTCCAACAGTCTTGAAGTCCTCCTGAGTAATTTCCTGTAACTTCCTAATGACACAGTGCTATGATAGACATCAGAGGGATCCAAAATGGCTGGTGGTGTGAGTGTTTTGGAATAGTTCTGGGAGGGAAACTTTTGGGTGGTTTTGTGACACCCGACAACGCCATACAACTACTGTTGCTGTGTAAACAATTCCCAACACTTCATCAGCACTGTGTATGGGCGGCAGTTTATGTGGGTTGGAGTTACATGTATGATAGATAGATGTATGGAGTTACAATGCACAGTTATTTGCAAACGCCGCTATGGTTCTCACAAAGGAGACTGAGCAGTATAGTATAACAGAGGGAAGGTTCCTGTAGAGATGAGTACATGTATAGGTTATGAGGACAGAGGAGGACAGGAGAACAGTAGAGACTTGGGCAAGAGCTGAACTGTAGGCTATACCACAGCAGGTCAATGGAGAATGGCTGTCATTCACACGTGTGATTCAACTAGACTTTTGAAACAGCCCTTTTTACACCACTCAGTGCCTGCTGTAGCAGTCACTGAACAAGACTTGGCCTGTATCTACGCAGCAAATCAGTAACTATTCCATTTAGAATAGACTGTACGTGGCGAAGGGATTGGAGATCACGGTGGCTCTTTACATTAGACTCTATTAGTGTTGGGTGTGGCCAACCTGTCTGTTTCTCTGCTTTGTGAGGTTGACTAAGTGCTGACATTAACCTACATCTGATGACAGCTTTATGGGTGTTTAATGACAATTAAAACATTGGTGCATAAAGAGGGTGGAGCCCTCCCGTACCTCTGGGGGATGGCACGACTTTAGATTAAGTGGTTACGTGATTAAATGTCCTATTGTATTTCAAATTGGTATACCTAATGTACGATAATGCAAAGGAATGCGAAATTAACAAATAATAGTGAGAGCTATTATAACTTCATTTTAAATCAGGTGGGGAGGAGTATTCAGTTTAGATTCTAACTGTTGTACACCCAGGCATGCACACTCAGACATTTCCCACTGATTTCTTATACTTTATCAGATTAATAGTTGGTGATTCAATTAGGTACAGTGTAATGTGTGTATACACTGAGTGTACAAAACTTTAAGGACACCTTCCTAATATTCAGTTTCACCCCCCTTTTGCCCTCACAACAGCCTCAATTGGTCAGGGCATGGACTCTACAAGGTGTCCACAGGGATGCTGGCCCATGCTGACTCCAATGCTTCCCACAGATGTATTTATGTTTTATTTGAACCTTTATTTAACTAGTCAGTTAAGAACAAATTCTTATTTACAATGACGGCCTACCCCGGCCAAACCCGGATGATGCTGGGCCAATTGTGCACCGCCCTATGGGACTCCCAATCACGACCGGATGTGATGCAGCCTGGATTCCAACCAGGTACTGCAGTGACACCTCTTGCACTGAGATGCAGTGTTTTAGAACAATGCGCCACTCGGGAGCCATAGTTAAGCCAAGTTGTCTGGATGTGCTTTGGGTGTTGGACCATTCTTGATACACATGGGAAACTGTTAAGCGTGAAAAACCCAGCAGTGTTGCAGTTCTTGGCCCAAACCGGTGCACCTGGCACCTACTACCATAACCCATTCAAAGGCACTTAAATCTTTTGTCTTGCCCATAAACCCTCTGTATTGCACGCACACACAATCCATGTCTCAATGGTCTCAAGGATTAAAAATACTTTTTTTTAGCTGTCTCCTCCCCTTCATCTACACTGACTGAAGTGGATTTAACAGGTGACATCAGTAACAGATCATACATAGCTTTATTCTGTATTCACCTGGTCAGTCTATGTCATGGAAAGAACAGGTGTCCTAAATGTTTTTTACAGTAACATAAGATTAAAGCCTCACTGTTTATTTCTATTTTTGTTAGTATTTATCTCGTCTGTTTCTAGGTGTGAACAGCACAGACAGGCCTCTCATTAAAACACCTGAGCTGTTTAAATTAGATAAAGACTGTCCATTACTCCCGCAAGTCCCAAATGGCACCCTATTCCCTATGCAGTGCACTACTTTCGACCAGAGTCCCAAAGTAGTGTATTAGGGTGCCATTTGGAATGCAACCCAACACTAAGGTGTGTTCACATTTAAAACCAGCTCTATTTTAAATCCAAACAAAAGTCAACATGATCTGTGTAACACCTGGAATGATAAGCACTTCAAAACTGTACCCCATAAAAACTCTAGACAAAGAGCAGGGAAAATGACAACCTTATTACCATACAAACAATTCAGTTTCCTTCTCTCAGCCGGTGGATGATATCACCATTGACTGATCAGACCCTGCAGACATTATGTGTCTCTGCTCCCATACTTACTAACACCGTTTCTATTCTCCATGTTCAGTCTGTTCTCAAATGGATGTTTCACAGTTTACACAAACTGAAGAAATGTAGCGGTTACATTATAATAATGACTAAAACAAAGACACACACTTCGAGACAACGATTCAAAATGTTTAAAACAATATTATCAGTGTTGTCTTTGCACTGTTTATTATGTTCGATATGTTGAACTTCAAGTTGTGTGTTTTCTGTTTGGTAGTTGATGTTTCAACAGGAATAGACAACGGATTGTAATATCAGTAACCTTTGTGTGTGTATGGGTGTGTATTTAAATATTAGTAACCGTCGCTTGGATTATCACTATAATTGTGTCCAGTCATCACTCTGATTGACAGGCAGTTAGATTGATTAACGTTGAGGATTCCCCTGTCCTGTTCTAAACCAGACCTGTTTGACAGTTGGTTGAGGTGAGTAAGGGATGAGTCACCTGTACACACAAACACATACACCGGACACACTGTACACACTGTACACACACACACACACACAGATTAGTGTCAGGAACGTGAGGAGGGGGTTCTTATCTTTGTGGGAAATCTCTCCTGTACATTCAAATACACATGTAAAAGCTAGTTTTGAACACACTTGTCAATCTCAGTGAGAGTTCTGTTCTCTAACGAGAAATGGGGAGAGAGAGAGAGAGAGAGAGAGAGAGAGAGAGAGAGAGAGAGAGAGAGAGAGAGAGAGAGAGAGAGAGAGAGAGAGAGAGAGAGAGAGAGAGAGAGAGAGAGAGAGAGAGAGAGAGAGAGAGAGAGAGAGAGAGAGAGAGAGAGAGAGAGAGAGAGAGAGAGAGAGAGAGAGAGAGAGAGTGAGTGTGTGTGTGTGTGTGCCTGTATGAGCATGTATGAGGCACTATATTGGAATGCTGGCCTCAGGCAGCCAGCAGCACTCAGCTTTAACTTCTATAAACAAACTAATAGCAGGAGACCGACGAGACCACACAGTCTCTCCTCCCAGAGAGAGAGAGGGAGAGAGAATGAAAGAGAAAGAGAAAGAACGAAAGAAGAAAGAGAGAGAAATCAAAGTACTCGAGGGAAACAGAAAGTTATACAGTATCTCCAATATCGAATGCCTAGTACCAAGAGGTCCTAGGGGTTGCGCCAAGGGGTAGGGTTAGGGAGTGAATTGGCTGCTACGTCCCACTCTGATGATGCATCTCAGGAGCCAGTATCATCCCTGTATTTAAGGATAACTTCAGAACAGTTAACGGTCTCCTGAGGTGTCAGCCTTTCTCAGCCATATGTCTTTAAGCTGATCCGAGATCAGTGAGTTATGTCATGTTTTATGGGGCGTTTCTCAATAACTGATTCCATGTCAGATCCCAGCTCTTTGACGTGTCAGAATGATGCCTTTGTTTCCTCACCTTGATAACAATCCAACTGTCAGCTCATTATCGCTCTAAACAGGTTGGATGACATGTTCTGCTACATCTGAGAAACCTCCCCTCAACACACCGGTCTCGCGCCTGGCCGTTCTCTGGGTGGAGACTGAGCGATAATAAAACGAGCTGCAGCAGAGCTCTTCTATCAGTCAGTGTGTGTGTGTGTGTGGGGGGGGGGGGGTATCAAAACAGTTGTGTATGTGTATGCAGGGATTGTAACCGTGTATGATTGATCTAATACTATACTGTATCTTCAGAGTGTTTACGTCTGCGTTTGTGAAGTTGTTGACAGAGTTAAATATACATACCAGGTAGAAGGGATCAAATGCTTGTGTGTGTGCTTTTCTTTAGCATATAAGTGTGTTTTCATTACCCCATACTCAGAGCTTTGTCTCTACATGTTCGGGCAATATGTGGTGTGTGTGTGGGTGAGAGAGGGTGGGGGAGGATGTTGCAGCGGGTGCAGTGTGTGTGTGTGTGTGTGTGTGCCTGCATGCTTGCGTGTGTGTGTGTGTGCGCACGCGTGTGGTTGCATGCATTTGTGTGTGTGTGTGTGTGTGTGTGTGTGTGTGTGTGTGTGCCAGTGGCTGCTGGCTGAACACTTGATGAATGTGGATTGAGGAAATTGTTACTCTGTAATGATGCTCTTATTGTTGTGCTTATGAAACATATTAACCAATGCAAATGCCTCAAATTACATTTCCTGCTCAACAGAACGAGGGGAGGGGGTAATGCAATTAAAAGTATAGAAGGGAAGGATTGACTTCTACTAAGCTATATGGAATTTATTTAAAAGGGTCATATTGATTTTGAATTTTAAGACCCCTTGAAAATGGTATTTGACCTTACTGCTATTAGCCTATACAAACACATTGAATAACAGATTCATTACATGGAACTACAGATACACTACTAGGCCAAAAGTATGTGGATTTGGCTATTTCATCCACACCCGTTGCTGACAGGTGTATAAAATCGAGCACACAGTCATGCAATCTCCATAGACAAACACTGGCAGTAGAATGGTCCATACTGAAGAGCTCAGTGACTTTCAACAGATGCCACTTTTCCAACAAGTCAGTTCATTGAATTTCTGCCCTGCTAGAGCTGCCCTGGTCAACTTTAAGTGCGGTTATTGTGAAGTGGAAATGTCTAGGAGCAACAACGGCTCAGAAGTAAAGTGGTAGGCCACACAAGCTCACAGAACAGGACCGCTGGGTGCTGAAGCGCGTCAAGATTGTCTGTCCTCGGTTGCAACCATCACTACATAGTTACAAACTGCCTCTGGAGGAAATGTCAGCACAATAACTGTTTGTCGGGAGCTTCATGAAATGGGTTTCCATGGCAGAGCAGCTGCACACAAGCCTAAGATCACCATGCGCAATGCCAATCATCGGCTGGAATGGTGTAAAGCTTGCCGCTATTAACTTTTTACTACTTTAATACGCATAAGTGAACTTGGCCCAATATTTTTTGTCCCCTAAAATGGGGGGGGGGGGGGGGGGGATCTATGTACAAAAAGTGAACATACCCTCAAATTAAAGCTGAAAGTCTGAACTTTAACCTCAGTCATTGTGTCATTTCCAATCCAAAGTGCTGGAGTACAGAGCCAAAACAACAAAAATGTGTCACTGTCCCAATACTTTTGGAGCTCATTGTAAAGTTACAGTAACACGCTCTCACAGTCTCACATCAGAATTAGACGTTCATCCATGTTTCTCAAATTTCAAAGTTGTTCCAAACCTCAAATTATGAAGTGTTTGGATACTTCGCTGTGTCATTCCAATATTAAGTTCAGGCATTAACTCTGAATTCTTAAGGTTAGGTGTCAACTCAGAATGGTTAAGTTAACGGTTAATGTTTGGGATAGGCTTCAAAAAACATTATATCACTGGATTCGAACATGCAACCTTTGGCTCTTTGGAACCAGAGGCAGATGCTTACGCCCATCCACCATCCCGCCTACAATGCCCTAGCAAAATAAAAGCCTACTTGATGGTAACAGCGCTCACTGTTTTGGTTCTTGTGGCCAGTTTCCACATCATCTCCCGACGTCCTGAGACATGGATGGACATCGAATACTGACTTGTATCCCGGGTGACCTGCCTGGTTGCAGAATGTTATCAACCTTCATACACCAACACAAAAGTTACGATTTCATTAAGGGCACAGTATAACCCCCTAAGGTCATTATAACCCCCTAATCGAATTAGCATAATACAACATCCTCATCAAAATCTATCAGTTTAAGCTAGAGACACTATATATACACAAAAGTATGTGGACACCCCTTCAAATGAATGGATTCGGCTATATCAGCCACACCCGTTGCTAACGGGTGTATCAAATTTAGCACACAGCCAGGCAATCTCCATAGACAAACATTGACAGTAGAATGGCCATACCGAAGAACTCAGTGACTTTCAACATGGCACCATCAAAGGATGCCACCTTTCCATTGGCATATTCATAGCACGCAATGACTACATCAAGCTTGTGATGTATTGACTTGTTTTGGTTGTGTTTCAGATTATTTTGTGCACAATAGAAATGAATGGTAAGTAATGTATTGTGGAGTCACTTTTATTGTAATTAAGAATAGAATGTTCCTAAACCCTTCTACATTAATGTGGATACTACCATGATTACAGATAATCCTGAATGAATCGTGAATAATGATGAGTGAGAAAGTTAGACCCATAAATATCATACCCCAAGACATGCTAACCTCTCACCATTACAATAATAGGCGGAGTTAGCATGACTTGGGGGAATGATATTTGTGCATCTGTAACTTCCTCACTCATCATTAATCACAATTCTTTCAGGACTATCCGTAATTATGGTAGCATCCACATGAATGCATTTACCATTCATTTCTATTGGGCACAAAATAATCTGAAACACAACTAAAACAAACAGCAAATGTATCCAACAGTCTGTAGAGTCACAAGCTTGATGTAATCATTGTGTGCTAGGAATATGGGACCAAATACTAAACTTCTGACTACTTTAATACACATAAGTGAATTTCCCTAAAATGGGGGACTATGAAACAAAAAGTGCTGTAATTTCTAAATGGTTCACCCGAAATGAATGAAAATACACTTCAACCTCATAGTTATGGTTTAATTTAGAATCCAAAGTGCTGGAGTACAGAGCCACAACAACAACAATACTTTTGGAGCTCACTGCATCTGTCATTCTTTCAGTATGAGTGTGTGTCTGTGCATGTGATTGTGTGTGTATATGTATGTATGAGTGTGTGTGTGTGTATATGTATGTATGAGTGTGTGTGTGTGTATGAGTGTGTAAGAATAAGTGTGTGTGTATATAAGTGTGTGCATGAGTGTTATGAGAGTTGATAGTGTGTTAGATTGGCTCAGTTATTCCCAGGATAGGAGATCAGCTTCAGATTATCTGTCTGATTTGTCCGTTGGACCGTTTTATATTACAAAGACATCATTTGCATCCTCCCACTGTTTCTAATAGTGTGTTCTGATCAGACTTTCAGTCTAAGGACATGGTCACCTGCCACACACGCACACACACACCTGCAGCCAGAGGGTCAATGTCAAACACATGAAAATGCCCTACCCCTGCACCCCCCACACACACACAAACTTGCTTTGTTCTATTGCTCTATTGTATATGAGACTATTGTTTCATCCCGTCATGTGTGTTCCGTATGTCTCTGTTCTTACCACTGAAAAAGCTCCATAGCTTTGAAGTGCTCCAGCCCAGCCTAGGGCTCGAACTGTGGATGGAGAGAGTGGCAGAGAAAGGAGAGAAAAACTGCAAGAGAGGAAGGAGGAAGAGACTTATCAACCAGTGTTCCCATAAAAGCCAGTCACGCTGCCAGACTGGGAGCCAGAGGGCTGCTGCCCTGAGAGCATTGAACAGCCGGGGGGAACACACGCAAGGAACCCACACCTGGAACACAATTTATATTGAGATTTCCCCTATTGTTCCTGCCCTATTCCATCCAGGAAATTGATATTAGAGGATATGAGGCATTCATAAAGCCAGGGTTGGGTAGGTTACGTTCTAAAATGTAATCAGTTACTAGTTACCTATCCAAAATTGTAATCAGTAACATAATGTTTGGATTATCCAAACTCACTTTTAGATGGCTTCACTTTTAGATGACTTCCCCCTTAAAAGGCATTAGAATAAACATGTATGTTTGAATGGCATCTATTGCAGGATAAATCAATGTTAAAGTTTACATTGCTGGCCATATATGGATGTTAAATTTTACTTTATGGGTTGGTTATGTAGGCTACTTCTAACCCATCGGTTTTTACTACATATAATAACACGATTAAACTTTAACTTTACATTAAAAACCAAAGTCTATCAGAATTCCAGAATTCCAGTCAATACATGTTATACCCGTTGATCTTTAAGAATAGGACTTGGAAATATTGAAGTATAGACTAGCCAAATTGTTTTACCTGAGCATAACCCCAAAATAAATTTGGCTTGTCACCCAAAACCCTGACAAACTTTTACGGATGCACAATTGAGAGCATCCTGTCAGGCTGTATCACAACCAGGTACAGCAAATGCACCACCCTCAACCGCAAGGCTCTCCAGAGGGTGGTGCGGTCTACACAATGCATCACCGGGGGCAAACTACCTAACCTTCAGGACACCTACAGTCATGGCCAAAAGTTTTGAGAATGACACAAATATTTATTTTCACAAAGTCTGCTGCCTCAGATTGTATGATGGCAATTTGCATATACTCCAGAATGTTATGAAGAGTGAGTGATCAGATGAATTGCAATGAATTGAAAAGTCCCTCTTTGTCATGCAAATGAACTGAATCCCCAAAAAACATTTCCACTGCATTTCAGCCCTGCCACAAAAGCTGACATCATGTCAGTGATTCTCTCGTTAACACAGGTGTAAGTGTTGACGAGGACAAGGCTGGAGATCACTCTGTCATGCTGATTGAGTTCGAATAACAGACTGGAAGCTTCAAAAGGAGGGTGATGCTTGGAATCATTTTTCTTCCTCTGCCAACCATGGTTACCTGCAAGGAAACACGTGCCATCATCATTGCTTTGCTCAAAAAGGGCATCACAGGCAAGGATATTAGTGCCAGTAAGATTGCACCTAAATCAACCATTTATCGGATCATCAAGAACTTCAAGGAGAGAGGTTCAATTGTTGTGAAGAAGGCTTCAGGGCGCCCAAGAAAGTCCAGCAAGCGCCAGGACCGTCTCCTAAAGTTGATTCAGCTGCGGGATCGGGGCAGCACCAGTGCAGAGCTTGCTCAGGAATGGCAGCAGGCATGTGTAAGTGCATCTGCACACACAGTGAGGCAAAGACTTTTGGAGGATGGCTTGGTGTCAAGAAGGGCAGCAAAGAAGCCACTTCTCTCCAGGAAAAACATCAGGGACAGACAGATATTCTGCAAAAGGTACAGGGATTGGACTGCTGAGGACTGGGGTCAAGTCATTTTCTCTGATGAATCTCCTTTCTGATTGTTTGGGGCATCCGGAAAAAAGCTTGTCCAGAGAAGACAAGGTGAGCGCTACCATCAGTCCTGTGTCATGCCAACAATAGAGCATCCTGAGACCATTCATGTGTGGGGTTGCTTCTCAGCCAAGGGAGTGGGCTCACTCACAATTCTGCCTAAGAACACAGCCATGAATAAAGAATGGTACCAACACATCCTTCGACAGCAACTTCTCCCAGCCATCCAGGAACAGTTTGGTGACGAACAGTGCCTTTTCCAGCATGATAGAGCACCTTGCCATAAGGCAAAAGTGATAACTAAGTGGCTCGGGGAACAAAACATTGATATTTTGGGTCCATGGCCAGGAAACTCCCCAGACCTTAATCCCATTGAGAACTTGTGGTCAATCCTCAAGAGGCGGGTGGACAAACAAAAACCCACAAATTCGGACAAACTCCAAGCATTGATTATGCAAGAATGGGCTGCCATCCGTCAGGATGTCGCCCAGAAGTTAACTGACAGCATGCCAGGGAGGATTGCGGAGGTCTTGAAAAAAAAGGGGCAACACTGCAAATATTGACTCTTTGCATCTGTCACACCCTGGCCTTAGTATTCTGTGGTTTCTTTATTATTGTGGTTAGGCCAGGGTGTGACATGGGTGATTATGTGTTTGTCTTGTCTAGGGGTTTTGTAGATTGATGGGGTTGTGTTCAGTGTAGTATTCTAGGTAAGTCTATGGTTGCCTAGAGTGGTTCTCAATCAGAGGCAGGTCTTTATCGTTGTCTCTGATTGGGAACCATATTTAGGCAGCCATATTCTTTGGGTATTTCGTGGGTGATTGTTTCCTGTCTCTGTGTTTTTTTCCACGTTTTCTTATTTTGTATATGTATATTGTTCACGTTATCATCTTTATTAAAGCTGTTCAACCATAACCACGCTGCATTTTGGTCCTCCTCTCCTTCCCAGAAAGAAAACCGTAACAGCATCAACTTCATGTAATTGTCAATAAAAGCCTTTGACACGTATGAAATGCTTGTATTTATACGTATTCCATCTGACAAAAATATCTAAAGACAATGAAGCAGCAAACTTTGTGGAAATTAATATTTGTGTCATTCTCAAAACTTTTGGCCATGACTGTACAGCACCCGGTGTCACAGGAAGGCCAAAAAGATCATCAAGGACAACAACCACCCAAGCCACTGCTTGTTCACACCGCTATCATCCAGATGGCGAGGTCAATACAGGTGCATCAAAGCTGGGACCGAGCGACTGAAAAACTAGCTCAGAGGCTACTGCCTACATTGAGACCCAATCACTGCCACTTTAATAAATGGATCACAAGTCACTTTAAACAATGACACTTTAATAGTGTTTAGATATCTTACATTACTAAACAAATGTATATAGTGTATTTTATACCATCTACTGCACCTTGCCTATGCCGATCGGCCATCGCTCATCCATACATATTCTCATCCACCCCTTTAAGATGTGTGTGTATTAGGTAGTTGTTGGGAAATTGTTAGATATTACTGCACTGTTGAAACTAGAAGTACAAGCATTTCGCTACACTCGCATTAACCTCTGCTAACCATGGGTACGTGACCAATAAAAATGTATTGATTTGAAACTAACAACTTATTAGCCAGCCCTACTCTGTTGTTTATGATTTTGTTGTCATGGAGGACTGATTGGGCTCATTGAGTTGAGTTGAAAAATAAATGCTGCGCTCATGGAATGGCATGCTTTGAACACTACTGAAAAGTGCTATTTAGATGTGAAAAATTAATGTCATATGCTGCATTTGCTACAGGCCTATTGTTTACCTTTTTGTTGGTGACACTTTAATATCTTGACAATATGCAGCTGTTTAAAGGGAAAATCTAAAGATGAAACAATAACAAAACGGTCGCACCCGCCTCTGTTTTGGTAAAAAGCTGAGGGATGGGCCTGGAGAAATGTAACTACTCTTAAGATTAATGAACAGAGCAATGGATGCAAGGATTGACCATCCAGGATATCAAAATTAATAGTTTTAACCAGGTTATGAGGCTATGCCGTGTCTGTTTACATTTACAATGTTTACAAACATTGGAGAAATACAAGCTTATATTTTGGGTTCTCATGGACAGAAGACAGTTGAACTAAGCTCATGAGTCATTTATGTCATATTCTTTGAGAATCAATGAATGAATATATATATATATATTTAATAGTTTTGATGTCTTCACTATCATTCTACAATGTAGAAAATAGTAAGAATAAAGAAAAACCCTTGAATGAGTAGGTGTTGAAACTTTTGACTGGTACTGTATATTTACAAAAAATATATATGGGGGATTGGAAATGATGCAAATAAGTACATTGATGGAAGCCACAATCTACCTGCAGTATAAAGCTGATCTACCCCCTAAAAAAACACACATGCATGCATGCGCGCCCGCCCCCTCACACACACACTGAGGAAGGCTTCAGGGTTTGGACCGTGCCTCTGACAGGTCGTGGGTGGATCAAGGTTCAGATTTAAATATTACACATACTGGACCACAGAGGAACACAAAAAGAGAGGGGGAGGGATGGACAGATAAAGAGAAAGGAGGTAGACAGAGTGTTGATAGAGCCCATCAGGATTTATATTAGCAGGAAAAAAGGGGTGATTTACACAAACGCGTGGGCGAAGAAGGGATCAGAGTTTGGCAGAGCAGAGGAGGGAGATGAAACTAACAGATTATCCATGGAGAGTGTGTGAGGAAACAAAAGAGCTACATTTTGATACTGAACAACATTGTGAGAAAGAAATGTTCTTCTCTCTCTCCTTCCATCACTCTTTCTTTTTCTTCTTTCTCAGTCTCAAACCGCTCTCATCTTCTCTCCCTTTCCCTCTGTCCCCTTGCTCTCTCGGTCTTCTCGCTCTCTCATTCATATAGGCGAGGGAAGCAGGATGTCTTTCATCCAGCCCAGTTTAAGGATCAAAGCTTGAGGCTACTTGCTGAATCTGACCTCAATTTGCACCTCTGTGTGCCACACACACACACACACACAGTCCCTTCCTGTTTGACACACTACCCCATCTCCCTAATATGATGGTCTTCCTCTGGCCCCCTGCCCTGACACCCTCTACCCTATTAACCCCCCGTCTAGCCTCTCAGTGCAGGTGGATGATGAAGAGATCCCCTCCTTAACCCCTGAAAATCTAGAGATTCCATAGCACACACACACACACGTACATATGCACCCCCCCACCCCAAAATGCACTTCAAACACTTGAAGACCATTGTGTAAGTCCCTGCCCAAACTCCCTCTTCCCATAGAGAAAGCAGTATAGTTATACCCCCCACCCACCGTCTCCACCCCCCAGATTCTAGCTAGTGTTTATTGAAAAACTCCCTGACAATAGCAGCATTACCCTGTTCTCTACTTCAAAGAATGCTCTGTGTTTGGCTTCCTCTCCCTGTCCTCTGTGACAGTGTTAACATACTCATACTCCTCATACTCCCGACCCACACATGTATACTGTATACAAATACATACACATTCACAGCTCAACATACTCTACTCTACTCTATATTTTTGTAGACCGTAACACAACTGAACACAAATCAATTTTATACAATTCTCAAAAACACAGCCACACACACACATATGGGACATGTTCCATTCGTTCATTCAAAACCAATTTCACAACCAGATTCTGAGACACTGTCTTTTGTTAATTGTTTACATTGTTTGCCTGCAATACAATTTGATTTGATTATATATAGGTCAGAGGACCAAGATCAAGATATACATGAAATAACATTATTGTAATTTAGGCCACTAAATACAGTGGGTATGACATGACCTCATGTCACATGTCTTGTCTTCCATGGTATTGCATGTCTGTGTCTGTGTCAACAGTTGTGTTGTACTGTAAACAATGGATAAAGACGGTAGAGTCTGCTGCAGTCACCAAGGAACTGAAAAAGTAAGGGTTTGGAGGGTATCAAGGTGACAACGTGTAATATAGCACCCTCATGATCTCATTACCTTCCTTTATCTCTTACTTTTCTCTACTTCTCCATAACCCCTTTCTATTTCGGTCCTCCTTTCCTCTAACCCTGAGGTAACCACGTGTACTGCTGTATCCACTCATCCAGTCATTTCAAAATGATGTTCTGATGCGCCCCCTTCTGGCCAGTACCATAACACATCAGCCTGTGTATCAAATCAAATTGGATTGGTTGCATACTCATAATATTTAGCAGACGTTATTAAGGGTGTAGCAAAATGCTTGTCTTGCTAGCTCCAACAGTGCAGTAATATCTATCAACACACACAAAGTAAAAGAATGGAATTAAGAAATATAGAATTATTAGGATGAAAAATGTTGGAGTCCGGAGTATAAATATATACACGTGTGATGGGATGTATAGACATTATGGACAGTATGTGGATAGAATATGTAGTATATCTGTAGAATACGTAGGATATAATAGTTTATATACAGCAATAGTTGAATAGGATGGCCTTGACTAGAATACAGTATTATACTGAGTAAAACAGAATGTAAACATCATTAAAGTGATCAGTGTTCCGTTATTAAAGTGACCAGTGTTCCATGTCTATGTGACAGTGACTAATTTCAGGGCAAGTCTTTTTAACAGTCTGATGGCCATGAGATAGATGTTTTTCGATGTCTCGGACCTCGCCTTCTGGATGATGGCATGGCGAACTGGCCGTGGCTCGGATGGTTGATGTCCTTGATAGTCTTTTTGACCTTCCTGTGACATTGGGTGCTGTAGGTGTCCTGCAGGGCAGACAGTGTGCCCCCGGTGATAAATTGGGCAAACCACACCACCCTCTGGAAAGCGCTGCGGTTGCGGAAGGTGCAGTTGCCATACCAGGAGGTGATGCACCATTGACAGGATCCTGTAGGGCTGTATCTTTAAAAGTTTGTGAGTGTCTTAGGGGTAGTACAGGGGGAGCAGAGCATGAATAATTTAAGGGGCCGCTGTGTTGAGGTTCAGTATAGTGAAGGAGTTGTTTACTATATTCACCACCTGGGGGCGGCCCGTCAGGTAGTCCAGGACCCAGTTGCAGAGAGCGGGGTTCAGATCCAGAGCCCCAAGCTTAATGATGAGCTTGGAGGGTACTATGGTGTTGAAGGCTGAGCTGTAGTCAATGAACAGTATTCTTACATAGGTATTCCTTTTGTCCAGATGGGATAGGACAGTGTGCAGTGCAACGGCATCATCCATGGATCTACTGGGGCGGTATGCAATTGCAGTGGGTCTAGTTGTGTCGGGTAAGGTGGAGGTGATATGATCCTTAACTAGCCTCTCAAAGCACTTCATGATGACAGAAGTGGGTGCTATGGGGCGATAGCCATTTAATGAAAAGGGGATACCTAGTCAGCTGTACAACTGAATGCCTTCATCTGAAATGTGTCTCCCACATTTAACCCAACCCCTCTGAATCAGAGAGGTGTCTGGGGCTGGCTTAAATCAACATCCACAGCACCCAGGGAACAGTGAGTTAACTGCCTTGCTCAGGGGCAGAACAACAGATTTGTACCTTGTCAGCTCGGGAATCCGATCCAGCAACCTTTCGGTTACTGGCCTACCGCTCTTACCACTAGGCTACCATTTAGTTCAGTTACCTTTGCTTTCTTGGGTACAGGAACAATGGTGGACATCTTGAAGCAAGTGGGAACCGCAGACTGGGATAAGGAGAGATTGAATATGTCCATAAACACTCCAGCCAGCTGGTCTGCACAAGCTCTGAGGATGCAGCGAGGGTTAACATGCTTAAATGTCTTACTCGCGTCGGCCACGAAGAAAACGAGAGCCCACAGTCCTAGGGAGCGGCCCGCGTCGGTGACACTATCAAACGCACTTAAGCAGTAGATGGTCCGGATTCTTCCCTCCTGGATCTAGGACAGCATCCAGACCACCCGCTCTGCTCCTTTTCATGCAGCTTTCAACTCCTCCTACATGTTAAACCGTGGTCCTGTGTGGCTCAGTTGGTAGAGCATGGAGCTTGCAACGCCAGGTTTGTGGGTTTGATTCCCACGGGGGACCAGTCAAGTCACTCTGGATAAGAGTGCCTGCTAAATTACTAAAATGTTAATGTACACTAAAGGTTTCATTTGTTTGTCATAAGTTTGGACACACCTACTCATTCAAGGGTTTTTCTTTATTTTACTCTTTTCTACATTGTAGAATAACAGTGAAGACATCAAAACTATGAAATAACACATATGGAATCATGTAGTAACGAAAAATAGTTAAACAAATGAAAATATTATATTTTTGAGATTCTTCAAAGTGGAAGTCTTCAAATTAAAGGGGGACCACCTTTTATGTATTAATCAGAACAGGGTGTTTCACAGAGGAGAAAGAGAGGATGTTTCCTCTTTCTTTCGTTTGCTTTCTTCCGGAACGGTAGTTTATATCAGAAGAAGACGGAGCATTCCATTGACAATACAAGGTTCACAAAAAAAAAAAAAAGCAATGATGTTTATTTTTAACCCTTTGCCTTGATGACAGGTTTGCAAACTTTTGACTGGTTCTGTATACATAAGTCCAGTTAATAGTCATTAAGATCATTACGGTTGATGATGTGTGTCTGGTTGAATCCTATAGGAAATTACCATTGAAGCTTCCCCAATCCCAAACTGTAGCTTTAAACCTTTTAGTGTAATCTAGGGGATGGAAACGATGGGGTGTGGTTACAGTATTAGTGGTCACCACATTTAAGACCATCTCTTCAGCGCAGTCAGTCCAGTTATCGTCTCCCTTCCTCTGCTCCTCTCCCTTCCTCTGCTCCTCTCCCTTCCTCTGCTCCTCTCCTTTCCTCTGCTCCTCTCCCTTCCTCTGCTCCTCTCCCTTCCTCTGCTCCTCTCCCTTCCTCTGCTCCTCACCCGTCCTCTGCTCCTCTCCATTCCTCTGCTCCTCTCCATTTCTCTGCTCCGACTCATCCATAACACTATACTGTGCTTTTTCTGTTCAAGTTCATGAAAGTATGAAGCATTTGGGTTTCATGTCTTTATAGTGTTGTGTGCTCATATTAAATGGACATTCTTGGATTACTACGTCGTTGTAACACCCAGGATATTATTAGCATTCACAATGACGGATACAGATAGTAATGACAATAGTGCCAACCATGTCTGATGATCTGACCCCATAATGTGTCCTCTTACACCCACCATCAACCCCATAGTGTCTCAGCGGCACGTTACCTCAGTCAATCCAATGACCTCACTCAGGGCCCAGCTGCGTCCTGCTGTCTCCCTGATTGCAGTCCGGGTTTCATCCTGGCATCGGCCCACCCAATAAACAAACATCAACCATGTAACAAGCTCCGCCTGTTGACAAACAACAAACAGCAGTTCACACACTCTGAGCTGTCACTATCCATTAGAGGGATACTGGCTGAAGGACCTGACCTATATTGCAGCAGGCAGGCGGCCATGTTGGGAAACGCTGGTCCCTAGGGAAAGGTACATTTTCTATTGACTGGCTTTTATGAGAATCAAATCAAAATCCAATTTATTTATATAGCCCTTCGTACATCAGCTGATATCTCAAAGTGCTGTACAGAACCCAGCCTAAAACCCCAAACAGCAAGCAATGCAGGTGTAGAAGAACGGTGGCTAGGTAAAACTCCCTAGAAAGGCCAAAACCTAGGAAGAAACCTAGAGAGGAACCAGGCTATGAGGGGTGGCCAGTCCTCTTCTGGCTGTGCCGGGTGGAGATTATAACAGAACATGGCCAAGATGTTCAAATGTTCATAAATGATCAGCATGGTCAAATAATAATAATCACAGTAGTTGTCGAGGGTGCAGCAAGTCAGCACCTCAGGAGTAAATGTCAGTTGGCTTCTCATAGCCGATCATTAAGAGTATCTCTACCGCTCTTGCTGTCTCTAGAGAGTTGAAAACAGCAGATCTTGAATAGGTAGCACGTCCGGTGAACAAGTTAGGATTCCATAGCCGCAGGCAGAACTATTGAAACTGGAGCAGCAGCACGGCCAGGTGGACTGGGGACAGCAAGGAGTCATCATGCCAGGTAGTCTTGAGGCATGGTCCTAGGGCTCAGGTCCTCCGAGAGAGAAAGAGAGAATTAGAGAGACCATACTTAAATTCACACAGGACACCGGATAAAACAGGAGAAATACTCCAGATATAACAAACTGACCCTAGCCCCCCGACACATAAACTACTGCAGCATAAATACTGGAGGCTGAGACAGGAGGGGTCAGGAGACACAGGAAGGAAATAACCCCACCCACTTTTCCAAAGCACAGCCCCCACACCACTAGAGGGATATCTTCAACCACCAACTTACCATCCTGAAACAAGGCTGAGTATAGCCCACAAAGATCTCCGCCACGGCACAACCTAAGGGGGGCGCCAACCCAGGCAGGAAGATCACATCAGTGACTCAACCCACTCAAGTGACGCACCCCTCCTACGGACAGCATGAAAGTGCACCAGTAAGCAAGTGACTCAGCCCCTGTAATAGGGTTAGAGGCAGAGAATCCAAGTGGAAAGATGGGAACCGGCCAGGCAGAGACAGCAAGCCTTTCCGTTCACCTTCACACTCCTGGGTCAGACTACACTCAATCATATGACCCACTGAAGAGATAAGTCTTCAGTAAAGACTTAAAGGTTGAGACCGAGTCTGTGTCTCTCACATGGGTAGGCAGACCATTCCATAAAAATGGAGCTCTATAGGAGAAAGCCCTGCCTTCAGCTGTTTGCTTAGAAATTCTAGGGACAATTAGGAGGCCTGTGTCTTGTGACCGTAGCGTATGTGTAGGTATGTACGGCAGGACCAAATCAGAGAGATAGGTAGGAGCAAGCCCATGTAATGCTTTGTAGGTTTGCAGTAAAACCTTGAAATCAGTGTAGGGAGGTTAGCACTGGAGTAATATGATCAAATTTATTGGTTCTAGCAGCCGTATTTAGCACTAACTGAAGTTTATTTAGTGCTTTATCAGGGTAGCCAGAAAGTAGAGCATTGCAGTAGTCTAACCTAGAAGTAACAAAAGCATGTATTAAGTTTTCTGCATCATTTTTAGACAGAAAGTTTCTGATTTTTGCAATGTTACGTAGATGGAAAAAAGCTGTCCTTGACACAGTCTTGATATGTTCGTCAAAAGAGAGATCAGGGTCCAGAGTAACGCCGAGAACACAGGGAACACATCAGTCTCCCTTCCTCTCTCTCCTATCATGCATGTATTGTATTAACCAAGCTATTGAGAGACGTAGGGGTTATCTTGACAGCTTTTCCCAGCAGATTCAGATCCTAGACGTACATATGATCTCCAGAAAGCTGGCTGATGTGCAACTAATAAACAAATATCTAATACACAACCTGAACAACAGTTTTATTGAATTACTACCTTTCTAAGTGTTGACATTCCAGCCTCAAATGTCACTTCAGGTAAAGCATCTGAGAAGAATGCAACACTATGACAACAGCATGGCAGAGACATGTTAGAAAGGTACATCGTCATACACACTATCCTATGCTTTAGCAGAACTGTGCTTGGTCAGAAAGGCAATCGGTGAGCATTATAGAGTTAACAGTTGGTTTTAATCTGCTATCCTAAACAGAGTAAGTTAATTAAGAACAGATTACATAATTACAGGCACAGCAACATTACAAGCACAGCATCATATATGGGCTCTAAAACACCTGTGAGAGATTTACCTTGGATCATAAAACAAGAACAATATGGACTTCATAATACTCTGCTATAGGGCACAATCCCCGACTACACAGCATTTCGCCAAACCATTCCCTGTCCTTTGTGCTAAACTCTTCCGTGTTCCTTCATGAATTCATTAGCCTTGTCTTAGCATGTTTGATTACACTTTAACGCATTTAATTGATGTCTACATGTTGTTCCATCTATTTGGTGCCAACAATCCATCCACACAGCCCAGATCCATGGTAGGGTAATGGTAATGACAACACAACGGTAGTGTCTCATAGCAGTGCTCTCTCTGGCATTGATCGATTGTCCCTTATTTGATGTGGCCTGTTGGATCTGAACTACAGTGACATCCAATCCCCTCCCAACCCCCTTTTACTAGGAAGGAAGTGCTCACCCACTGGTTGTCTGTTCCCTCTTGAGAGAGAGGCAGGAGGACGGGGCAAGCCAGGAGATGGTGGAGGTGTCAATGGGGAGGGAGGCTGAGGAGGAGGGGGGTGGGGTAATATTTACATTGAGCTCTTCCTCTTGCTGGCCAGGGGCCCATGGGAAAAGAATATGAAAGACAAACAATGAACAATAGATGGTTTTGGGGGTGAGCTACGGTGCCAACACAGCGTGTGCCATGGGACGGAGGGATGAATGTAGGCGTGGGGGGGGGGGGGGGTCTCTAGTCCTGGTGTAGCTGGGGGTTAGGATGACTTCACTGGCTCTCTGTAGAGTACACCTGAACTATTTTACACTGAAATGTGCACTTTTGGGACTATTCCATTGGTTCAATTGTACTGGGTAAACCAAATCAAGCACAGCACAAGTATTTTAAAGTATGTGACATATGTATTTGACCTAGGTCTGTCTGCAACTAGCGACTCTCTGAAGTGTCTACGATACTCCAAACACCAAAGAGAATATTCTGGTCATGCTATAGATGCCAGCTGGGAGTCTGAGCTCCTTTCCTCCTTTCTCTTTTCACGGTGCATCACTGCGGCATTTCCACTTGTTCTGGGAAAGACACAGACAGCATCATTAGAGCTGCAACAGGGAGTCAGGGAGAGACCACCCAGGCACACTGGAGCTCTGAGCGCTGATACCAACATATTTATCTCACCAAATTGTCCAAGGCACGGCAGAGCTTGTTTCTGTATGATAAGACCTGGCCACCCAGCCCCCCCCGCCCCTCTGGGGAACCCGTATTTTCCAATTAGCCAGGGTTAATGTGATAATGGAGGGATCAAACTGTGATTTGGGCGGTTGGTGGTTGGTTTGGCGACTACCCCATCTCTTCATTGCTGTGGCCCAGGTCCAGCACATTGCAGTGAGTTTGAGTGGATGCTTAGCCTCTGACTGGCTCTGTAAGGGCTAATTTAAGGTAATGACTTTGTAGGATTTGGGCCTTCTCAGCTCCCAGGGGTAGGCTACAGCAGCCCTTTGCCAAAAAGTAAGAATAATGGTGTCATATTACGCATACCGGCATGGACTGGACTGGTGCTCCTTCCAGAACTTGATGAGGGGTTTTGGTGCTTTGACCAGAGGGAGTTGTAATGTTTTTTTTGTTCTCCTTTTTCCCCCACAAGTTAGAGTTCTGAGGGATTTGCATGCGAGGCGTAGTGGCCCGGCGACCAACGATTCTGGGAGAAATCTGACAGCAAGTTCCAGCTGTCCATTACACGCCATTGGGTTTCATGACCACTTAAAGTAGACGTGCCAGCCAGCTCCTGTTTTCACAGACCCTAGACATGACCCTGAGAATTTCACTACTACTACACAAATGAGCCAAGAGAACCTTGTGGAAGATTCTAAAACAGTAACTGCGCATGATTTGGGTTACCTGGTGCAATGGAGCAAATGGAATAGTCCCAAAAATAAATAAAGCGGGGGAAAACCAGACAGCCAATACTCCTACGGTGAATCAATCAATCAAATTAATTTACAAAGTGCTGTACAGAAACCCAGCCTAAACCCCAAACAGCAAACAATGCAGATGTAGAGGCAATGCAGATGTAGAAGCAATGCAGACTCCCAAATGAAAATACATGTACATTTACATTCCATTTTTTGTCTAGTTCTTAAACATGCATTTCTAATTGAAAATGTTCTTATATTGCTTTACTAAGTCAATACATACGTATAGCAAACACAGACACAGTATATAGAGACAACTATTGATTCTAAGTGGGTGAGTTATTTTTCTCCATCAGAAAACCAACCAACCCAGCCCAGACATGTGTCAATCTCAGCCAGACGGCTCCCTGGAAGTGTTGCATAATAGTAGGATGTTTGCTGTGCAGTAGGTTATTGGGCAGGTCTGTGTGAACCACCCAGCACAATGAGATGTTTGAGTTTTATATCACAAACCTCACTTCCGACAAGGAAAATAAACGGTTGCCATCCCAAGGTTTGGCTTAGGCTCCTTGTTTTGAGAGCCAGCGAGTCAAGAATGACCTAATAAGAAACAAGCACTTGAGAAGGAGGAAGACACAGGCACAATTTTACCGTGTGCTTGGCAGGCACAGAACATGAACAGGGCAATATCCGTAGCAGTACAGCATTTTCTACTGTCAATATTTCACACCTCAAAGATGATAGGGCTATTATTCTCAAAGATGATAGGGCTATTATTCTCAAAGATGATAGGGCTATTATTCTCAAAGATGATAGGGCTATTATTCTCAAAGATGATAGGGCTATTATTCTCAAAGATGATAGGGCTATTATTCTCAAAGATGATAGGGCTATTATTCTCAAAGATGATAGGGCTATTATTCTCAAAGATGATAGGGCTATTATTCTCAAAGATGATAGGGCTATTATTCTCAAAGATGATAGGGCTATTATTCTCAAAGATGATAGGGCTATTATTCTCAAAGATGATAGGGCTATTATTCTCAAAGATGATAGGGCTATTATTCTCAAAGATGATAGGGCTATTATTCTCAAAGATGATAGGGCTATTATTCTCAAAGAAACAATCAACATGAAAAATGTACACTACAAAGTGCTCTGTAAACCCAAATGATGGCCGTGTTTGAGGGCATCAAAACCATTATGTATCATGGGCAAATTGTGACTGACTGATCTAAAAGTAATAATGAGTCGTTATTTATGATGCAAGGTGATTTATAGATCAGTGGGGGGATCAGCAGTGGTGATTTTAGCATGTAAAATCTAAGTGGGGCAAAAAAACAAAAACATGTTTGCTGCATGCCAGCAAAGCCACGACACAACACTAAACAATATATATTCATTGCACTATAACGGTGACTTGATGATTTGATTTTTGATTTGACAAACGGTGACAACAAACTGTAAGGGAAAACCTAAAGCCGTCCCAACAGCAGAGCTTTCTTTTCAGCACCATTAAATGAATCCTTACCACTGCTACACTTGGCTGCCAGCAAAGCCTTGTCTGGACGGGAAACAGTTAATTCATCCTCATTTACTGCCTTTTTTAAAAACATAGCTGATATGGCTGACTTGCTTAAACAAATGTGGTTTCTACTGACAATTCTGACAATTGAGATGTACAAACTATGGCATAAGGGAACAACGAGCAGATAAAAGGCAATCGTAATTTTGATTAAGATATTAATGAGCAAGCTAGGAAGGACGTAGTCAGTATAACTATTTGTTCAGAACTTTTGAAATGTACAGCTCAGTATTCTCCCTGTACACCAAATCAGAACCGTAGGCTAAATAAAGGGGGCATAGACAATGAAAGCTCTTACAATATTTGATGATTACATTTCTCTAAAACAGGCTATATGTGCACCATCAAGTCAGAACAGTAGGCTAAGTTATGAGGGAGGAAAGAGACCAAATTATTAGGGTGATGCACATGGGCTACTAACAGCTTACTACACAACATACACTTAGTATTACTTTCTTAGAGAAAGTATATCCCTGGCATATTACATAATTTATGCAGCAGCATACGATAGATTTTTGGACTCACCTTGTTGTGCTGTGCTCACTTGAACAGGAAGGTGGTGAAGCGGTCCTTCCTGTGGGCTCTAGAAAGAGTCCCACCTTGGAATTCTGAGTTGGATGAGCACTCAAAATTATTTTACATATTTTCCCAGTCGGAGCTAGTTTTATCCGAGTTCCCAGTTGTCTTGAACTCACCTCTTGTTTTACCAGACACCGCTGTTCTATCCTGCCGGTACATCGTATAACCAGCCAGGTATGTTGATATTGTTGTCGTTCAGCAACGAGTCCATGAAGCATAAGATGTTACTGTTTTTAATGTCCGGTTGGTAGTTTAATCTTCCACGTAACTCAGCGATTTTATTCTCCAAGGATTGCACGTTTTCTAGCAGAATGGAGGGAAGTGGGGGTTTATTCGATCGCTTACGAATTCTCAGAAGGCAGCCCTCTCTTCGGCCCCTCTTTCTCCACTTCCTCTTCATGCAGATCACGGGGATCGGGGCCTGTTCCCGAGGAAGCAGTATATCCTTCGCGTCGGGCTCGTCAGAGTTGCAAATAAAACGACAAAAAAATACAATCACGTAAAACATCTGCCTTCTTCTCCAGCGCTATCTTAACACTGTCGAACTGACAACCGGGGTCAGCTTGCAGGCACCCAGCTCGCCACAATGAGTCGGTAGAGCCGGATGAGATAAGGACATCCCTGCCAGCCAAACCCTCTCCTAACCCCGATGACGCTGGGCTAGCATAGACCTAGGGCTTGTTTGACATTGCAGCCGAGAGTTCATGAGACTGCCGACTGTGGTGACACGTAATTCAGGGCAGGTGTAGCAGAGACCCACCTGTTGAGCTATTTTTTTAAAAATTATTTTAGCTAAACAGGTGGGTCTCACTGACACGTCGGCAGTCGCATGCACTCTCAGCTGCAATGCCTAACGTTACTTCTTAGTCCAAGGACATTACATGTTCTGTTTAAGGGCAAATATGATCTGGAAGCCAAAACAGCCAAATACTCTAAACGTGAATCGATTCTTAATTGCGGTACGGTTCTAGAAATATAAATCCCTCTACTTTCTATCACATCAATGCAAAATAAACACTGTCTTAACAGTTGCAGCAGACAGTATGTTTCAGTGACAACATGTTTGTGCCGTCTGTCTTCCGCAGATAGGTTTAGCACAGGTTGTCTACTCTGTCTTCGGTCTGTTTTCCGTAAACAAGCTCCGTAACATGTAAATATGGCCGCATGGAAACACTAACTCTATAAAGAATGTATCAATTTACAGTTTTGTTTTTATTTCTAACCGATATGTTAGATAAGGTCCTTATGCTTCCAAAACCGTAGCGCATGCAATGCGTATTGATGTTCTGACCGAGCGTCGCGGCTCTTAACAAAACTCCCCCTTACAGTAGACGCCTTTGTCCAATGACTTATGTGTCATGTAATGGTACTATGGGCTATGTCTATGATCAAAATAAAACATCATGGCAGAGATAAATACAGAATAGTTTAAAGATATTCCAGGTTATAGAATTTTTGGTAAAATAAAGTAGGCTATGTTTGTGCGAACTGGGCCCAGGCCAACACTGCTATTAGTGGCAAGATGGAGAGGTTGACAGTTCACAAACCAACATGTTTATATTATTTTCATGTTCATATATATATATATATATATATATATATATATATATATATATATATATATATATATATATATATTATATATATAATATATAATAATATAGATAATATATATATATATATATATATATATATATATATATCTCACTCAACTCAGCTATTGTGAGCTTATGCTCTGAGGGGATGCAAAGTAGAGTGCGTGATGATATCGTCACTGGTCGTTGCAGGAAGTGGCAACCTGGAAGTTGATTTCGGAAAAGGTTAGCTGGGATTTTTCGTTCAACAGCACTTAATTGTAAGTTACCCTATGTTATCTATTTATTTAACTAAATGTGACACAAATATGAACTATTTATCATGGTCTTAGTTCGTATCGCTTCAGAGAGAGTTCAGAAGATTGTTTCCATTTCCAGCTAGCTAACGTTAGACAACTCGATAGTTCGCTAACAGTGTCCAGCTTCATATTGAAATACGGTCTCACGTTACTATGTATGTTTGTCTGATGGTTGTTAAGAGTCTATGTATTTTGGCTGACAGCGAACGAACTTGAGAAATGTTTAGCTATTAACGTTAGTTGCCCTAGCTAGCTCGTGTCAATTGACCTGTCAAAAAAACCAACCCTGCTCATCTTTAACTGTTGACATGCTCATATGAATGTAATCATTAGTCGATTTTGCAAGTAAAACGAGAATTTCTATTCGACAAATTGAGATGTTTCGTATGTTCCCGAAACAGAGTCAGATTTCGCATTCAAGGGGTCATTGACTCATCTACCTGCCTACTGGGAGTGAAAACGTTTTGGAACCCCTGCTCTAACATGTTGGCTTCAGCATTCCCGAACAGTCCAATTACAAGTCAGAATGTTGAATAAACGTAATTTTAACTTACTTTACCTGTCGTCAGCTGTTTTTGTCCTCGTGTCGTGTTATTAACCCGACTTTCAGTACGGCGGTTTGAATTTCCGGTTTTGTGTTTACTATTCTGAAGTGATTCGCATGCGACAAAATACTTGCCCGAGCTTAACCGTACTACAGACCAAACGTTGTTGCATGCAATCAGCTGGCAAATATCACAAGTACTTTCAGCTGATTGCGAGGGAAAGTGCTTTGGTCACAACTTTCGGTTATATTCGACTATTGTTTACATATTGTGCAATGCGTCAAGAGATTGAATACAAAGATTGATACAAACCGGCGCCGCAAAAACTCAGGTAAACAATACTTTACTGTGGATATTGTATCTCCACTTCCTACCGTCAAAAGGACCAACAGCACAGACAATAGGTAAAGTAAGTGTCAATATCATTTTATTCAACATTCTGGATTGTAGTCTTTTTTAGGGCGACTTCTTTCAGACAGAATGTCCATGGGGTAACCACGGTAACAGTCTGATGTTTATGCATAGGCCTATGTAATGCCAATCTCATGAAATATACACTGTTTGGGCTATACGTGTAAATTTGACTCTGCAGAGGCAGATGTAGAGGAGCTCTGCAGGATAGAATGGAAACAGTGGCTTGTCAAACCAATAGCCATTTCCCCTTGTTGTTTTGTTTTATTGATGTGTACCCTGACTGGCCTCAATAAGCCATCGGGAGCCCGGCATTGCCACCAGCCATTGAGGGAATGCTTCCTTTGAAATTAATGACAGCTGCTATACTGCTTGCTTTACGCCGAGGTTTAATTCTCGATGACTGACGCCTGTTCTTGGGAATTGAAATAATGAGAAATAAAGTTGAATTTGGTGGGTTACTATGTAGCAGATAGAACGTCACATTGATGGCAACGCGTGTAGTGTAGCTGAAGTGTTACTGTTTGTGTGTGTGTTCTCCAAGCTTACTTGTATGATTTGCTATTCATGGAAATGACAACAATAGAAGTATGTTGAGAATGTGAAATTATCATTATAAAAATGTTTGCTTGCATCAGAGTGTAGTTAGGCTGAGCCCACACTGTAGAGCTGTTTGTCTTTCATTATGGCCAGTTACTGCATGATTACACCCCATCATATAGGGCAGGCGAATCATGTCAGGCTCTGAGGCACTGTCCTGGCCTCTGCACAGCCACCAGCCCTGATTGGCATGATTTTAGTGATTGACATTTGGTAGATGATCCTTCTGCACTGATACAGCAGCATATTGCTGTGTTCTCAATCATCCATAATTGGTAGCTAGAAGGTCAGTGTTTTGAAACTATAGCATACAGAGCCTAGCGCTAACATAACAATTATGTCTTTAGTCTCCTTGGATCAATTTTTAACTACTTTAACAGACTTCTGATCTAAATGAGACTTTGCAGAAGCCTACATTTATGTAAGTTACTGGTAAGTTTTTTTTGTTTTGTTGTAAGATTTTAAGCTTAGATATCATCTAAATGATGTAGGCCTAAGTGTGTCAGATAGGCAAGCAGCTGCCTTAATATATCAGAGCACCACATTTTTCATGTTGGATCAGTGTTGAGGGGTCTTCTATTGGTAGAGGAACATTACCTCTGCTGTGTCACCCTCAGAAATGAAAGGTCAAAGCACAGACCCTTGTTGCTGTGTGTGTGTGTCCTTGCGTGTTGTACACTATGTGCTGTTTCAGCTGGAGCATTGGGGGGAGAGAGGAGGGAGGGAGAGAGACTGCACAGGCAGCTCTTTCCCTTGCTGGTCGACAGCTTAAGGTATCACAAACTTAATGAGACTCAAGCCATGTCCTGTTATCACACCTAGGAATACAGTATGTTTAACATCAACTGGAAAATGAAGACTAACAGTAATATAGGTATGGTATTCTTGTGGTTCTCCTTTCAGCTTTGTTAAAGGATCTGAATTATTGCGTTGTGTGGGTGGGTGTGCAGGCCTCTCAGTTAATGTATTATTTTTGTAATGATTTTTTGAAATTCCCCCAAAATGTAAAACCTTTCTTAGTAATTACTGAATATTTTCTAAACCTTTACGCTGTGTGTGTAACATTCTGTGGTTGACACTAGTGATGCACTGATATTACATTTTTGGCTGATACCGATATTCAATATTTTCATTGCCAAAAATACCTATACAGATTTTAACGGCCTTTTAAGTATTCTAGTACAGTTAAATAATTAACACACACACATGGATGCAGCGGTCTAAGGCACTGCATCTCAGTGCAAGAGGCATCACTACAGTCCCTGGTTCGAATCCAGACTTTATCACATCCAGCTGTGATTAGGAGTCCCATAGGACGGCGCACAATTGGCCCAGCGTCGTCCGCGCCTTCATTGTAAATAAGAATTTGTTCTTAACTGACTTGCCTAGTTAAATAAAGGTTACACCCACACACACCACAATGACCAAAAAGTTACTTTGTTGGCATTTACGTATGTCCCCATTACCAGTAAAACCTAATCAAAACCTATTTCTTTCACTTACTTGCGTGCAGTTTTGTTGTTCATTTGTTCAGTCGTTTCATTCTCAACCAGGATTATTATGGAACGCCGTTTGGGTCTTTGCGTGTCAAACAACACTATGACGTGTCAAATAAGCTTGTTGATCAATCAGGATCTGACTATGACTGCAAGTCAAATAATAAATTAACGCGTTCATACATTTAATGTAGTTGTTACACATTGATTACACTATCACTCGTATTTCATATGCTATGATGCTGGTAAAGTCGTCTCGCGCACCTACAGTGCTGGTCATTAAAAAAGCTAGCTAGCTCATGGATGCAAACAATGTTTTTCTACAAAAATATAGCAAAACGTCATAATCTATTTCAGTTGCTATAGTTAGCTAGCTCACTATCTCGCTAGGTGTCATCATGTAAAATAACCCTAATTTATAAGACAGTTCTTATTTGATTAATGGTGGTCTGACCCATCTATGTGAAGCTAGCCACAATGAGGATTAGCCACAATAGTGGACTTTGCGGTTAGCCTTCAAAATAAAACTATGGCACAATCCTACTATTTGTATTAATTTGCATCACTGTCAATGTCATACTTTTATTTTGAAGGTAAACCGCAAATTCCACTATTGTGCCTAATCCTTATTGTGGCTAGCTTCACAACACATAACCCGGTCCGGTCGAGCTTCACGAGCAGAAGGAAGCTAGCTGGTTGCTTATAACGTTAGCTTTGGGCAACAGGGTTAAGTAGCTGGATAGCTATTTATTTTCATGAACTGAAGGTCAATTTCAATAGGCGAACAACACGTGGCAACCTAGCTAGTACTTACTCACAAGGATTCCTAAATCATTGCTAAGAATAATGAAAATGACTGCAGTTTCTACTGGTCATGGTTTTCAGGCTGGTTGTATTGGTGCTAGCTAGGTACCAAGCTAAATCTAGCTACCCCTGAAGTTGCAGTCAAACAAATGTATGGTTTATTACCAACGTGATATTGTAAACACATCATTCATGGGCGGTGTTTGCTTGTTTGCAGACTTTTTTGTAGAAGCTTTGACAGTGCAACTGTATCTTTTTTGACATGCAAAAACCCAAACGGCGTTCTATAGTATGTATGTCGTGAAGCAAATAGCAGTGACGGTATTACTGTGTAACATCTGGAAAAATAGCGCACTTGGTAGTGTGTACCAGTGCTCGACCAGTCTGCGAAAGCCAACATCACCTATGACAGAGAACGGCTGAAATGTTTGTACTCTTTCAAATGACTGCTCGACTTGTTGACTGCTCGATCCACACAGCAGACATTGTGGGCTAGGTTAGGAATGCTGTGTTGCCCGCGTAGCGCCAAATTTTACGTGGCATCATTACTTCCTGTACCTTCGATATAGGTATGCACTGTAGCTTTGACATTGGTTTTTAACATCGCCGTTAAACTTGACATCGGGCCGATACCGATGTTGTCATTTGTAGCTAATATCGGCCGATTCACCGATATATCGTGCATCCCTAGTTGACACATAGCATGTCACAGGAAATCAGTGCTAAGCTGTCTCTGTCTCTCTGTGGTTGGAGCCTTTAGGACCCCCGTACCTCACCCTTGACCCCCACCCTGCTCCCTGGGGAGAACACAGGGACGTTTCCTGCCCCCTCACAGGGCTCTAATTGGAAATGTTGGGTGGGCCGGACGGCCCCTGTTTGTTTGTTTTGGTGGAATGCTCGACAGCGGGTTATATTTTTGTGGCATTTTCTCAGCAGTGGTTGCTGCTTTAGGATTAAGCCAGGGGTGGTTGAAGCAGAGCGGTTACAGCAGGGGTGGGAGGGTTGATGGGGGCAATGTTTTTGGAGTGGCACTTCTCTCTCACCCCTGATGTCCCTCCTCTCTCTCCACTCCCCCCCACCTGCTGGCCAGCCCCTCTCATACAGTCTTTTTGAGTAGTTACGCTGAGTGTGAGTGAAGGGTTATGTTTTTGGAGTCAGTGGCACTTCTGTCTCACCTCTGTCATTCCTTTTCTCCCCCTCTTCCCCACCTGGCTGGTAGCCACTCTTTCCCCTCTTTCAGTCCCCCCTGCTGACAGACTTGTTTGTTGGCCATTGGTTTTCACAGTCCTGGGTCAGTTCCCAGACCCAGTCAGACTACAGGGTAGTCCAGGACAGACCACACTGGATTCTGGGAGAGGGATGGGTGATAACACAGTAATAACCCTTTAAAAACCTCTAAAACAGTAATAACACAGTAATAAGGGATAATAACGAGGGGCTATGCGTTCTATGGAAAATAATTGAATCAAATTGTATTAGTCACATGTGCCGAATACAATAGGTGTAGTAGACCTTACAGTGAAATGCTTACTTATGAGCCCCTAACCAACAATGCAGTTAAAAAAAAATAAATGAATAAGAAATAAAAGTAACAAGTATTTAAAGAGCAGCAGTAAAATAACAATAGCGAGACTATATGCAGGGGGGTACCGGTACAGAGTCAATGTGCGGGGGCACCGGTTAGTTGAGGTAATATGTACATGTGGGTAGAGGGGGGGCAGCAATGCAAATAGTCTGGGTAGCCATTAGAGGTCGACCGATTTATGATTTATAAACGCTGATACCGATTATTGGATGACCAAAAAAAGCCGATACCGATCGTCCGATTTTTATATATATATTTGTAATAATGACAATTACAACAACACTGAATGGACACTTTTATTTGAACTTAATATAATACATCAATTAAATCAATTTAGTCACAAATAAATAATGAAACATGTTCAATTTGGTTTAAATAACGCAATACAAAGTGTTGGAGAAGAAAGTGAAAGTGTAATATTTGCCATGTAAAAAAGCTAACGTTTAAGTTCCTTGCTCAGAACATGAGAACATATGAAAGCTGGTGGTTCCTTTTAACGTGAGTCTTCAATATTCCCACGTAAGAAGGTTTACGTTGTAGTTATAGGAATTATAGGACTATTTCTCTCTATACCATTTGTATTTCATATACCTTTGACTATTGGATGTTCTTATAGGCACTATAGTTTTGCCAGTCTAATCTCGGGAGTTGATAGGCTTGAAGTCATAAACAGCGCAATGCTTGAAGCACAGCGAAGAGCTGCTGGCAAATGCAGGAAAGTGCTGTTTGAATGAATGCTTACGAGCCTTCTGCTGCCTACCACCGCTCAGTCAGACTGCTCTATCAAATATCAAATCATATACTTAATTATGATATAATAACACACAGAAATACGAGCCTTAGGTTATTAATATGGTCAAATCCGGAAACTATCATTTCAAAAACAAAACGTTTATTCTTTCAGTGAAATACGGAACTGTTCCGTATTTTATCTAACGGGTGGCATCCCTAAGTCTAAATATTGCTGTTACATTGTACATCATTCAATGTTATGTCATAATTATGTACAATTCTGGCAAATTAATTACGGTCTTTGTTAGGAAGAAATGGTCTTCACACAGATCGCAACGAGCCAGGCGGCCCAAACTGCTGCATATAACCTGACTCTGCTTGCACGCAAGAGAAGTGACACAATTTCCCTAGTTAGAAGTAATTCATGTTAGCAGGTAATATTAACTAAATATGCAGGTTTAAAAAATATACTTGTGTATTGATTTTAAGAAAGGCATTGATGTTTATGGTTAGGTACACATTGGTGCAACGACTGTTTTTTTGCGAATGCACTTGTTAAATCATCACCCGTTTGGTGAAGTAGCCTGTGATTCGATGATAAATTAACAGGCACCGCATCGATTATATGCAACGCAGGACAAGGTAGATAAACTAGTAGTATCATCAACCATGTGTAGTTAACTAGTGATTATGTTAAGATTGTTTTTTAGAAGATACATTTAATGCTAGCTAGCAACTTACCTTGGCTTCTTGCTACACTCGCGCATCAGGTAGTTAGCCTGCCACGCAGTCTCCTCGTGGAGTGCAATGTAATCTGCCATAATCGATGTTCAAAAATGCAGATTACCGATTGTAAAATCGGCCATTCTAATTAATCGGCCATTCTAATTAATCGGCCATTCTAATTAATCGGTTGACCTCTAGTAGCCATTTGATTCGGTGTTCAGGAGTCTTATGGCTTGGGGGTAGAAGCCTCTTGGGCCTAGACTTGGCGCTCCGGTACCGCTTGCGTGCGGTAGCACAGAGAACAGTCTATGACTAGGGTGGCTGGAGTCTTTAACAATTTTTAGGACCTTCCACTGACACTGCCTGGTATAGATGTCCTGGATGGCAGAGAGCTTAGCCCCAGTGATGCACTGGGCCGTTCGCCCTACCCTCTGTAGTGCCTTGCGGTTGGAGGCCGAGCAGTTGCCATACCAGTCAGTGATGCAACCAGTCAGGATGCTCTCGATGGTGCAGCTGTAGAACCTTTTGAGGATCTGAGGACCCATGCTAAATCTTTTCAGTTTCCTGAGAGGGAATAGGTTTTGTTGTGCCCTCTTCACGACTGTCTTGGTGTGTTTGGACTATGGTAGTTTGTTGGGGATGTGGACACCAAGGAACTTGACACTCTCAACCTGCTCCACTGCAGCCCCGTCGATGAGAATGGAGGCATGCTCGGTCCTCTTTTTTTCCTGTAGTCCACAATCATCTCCTTTGTTTTGATCACGTTAAGGGAGAGGTTGTTGTCCTGGCACCACACGGCCAGGTCTCTGACCTCCTCCCTATAGGCTGTCTCGACATTGTCGATGATCAGGCCTACCACTCATCGGCAAACTTAATGATAATAATGAACGACTTGGAAGGTGTGTTCCAGGACACGTACAAGCGGAGTGGGAATGACCTTTCACGGAGTTGCATTATTTTCTAGAGAACTTATAGAACCTCGAGTTGATTATCCCTTTTATACCATGGCTATAATTTAACACATTTTCCACTAGAATGTGTTCATTTGCCGGTAGAAATGTGTTCAAGTAGCTAGCAAGTTGACTACAGCTACAGTAGTTGCTGTGGTAACCAAACAGAAAGACTTGCAGTCCTAGCTTGCTATTATAAAAATCAAATTCAACGATCTCAATAATGTTTTCAATTCGACTTTTGCTTTCAAAAGCAGCTCAAACAAAACATGTAAGAATGAACTATAGCCATTGAATTCTACCGTGCCGATTTACCGTGCATTATCGGGAAATAATGCATACTCTAGAATGCCCTTCAAGCCAATCAGAAACAGTGTTTATCAATGCCATGGTACAACTCTGTAACCACCCTGTAATAACCCTTTAATAACATGATACACTAGCAGAAGGAACCACTCAATTCACTGTTTGTTTGCAATTTAGGCTAAAGGAGCTGTTTTGGTATTGTCCAGTTTAATAGGTCTAGTCTGTGGTTGACTGTGAGGAATTTTTTTTCTCACGCTCATCGTGATGATCCATGTTTTTGTATGTAAACAAAGTTACTGTACTTATGACACGGCATTACCAAGGTTTAAACCCTGTCTCCCCATAGCATCTCATTATGTAGCTTTCTGTCTCCACATCTTAAACCCTCTACAAACATCAGCCTGCATTCATACGCCCACATATCACTGTTCTGTTTATTTATCCAGGATTCTGAGAGGAGAAATTGGTGCCTATGCTTAAGTTAGATCTTAAAAATATCATTTCAGACCAACAAACAGAGCCAGCCAAAGGATAACAAACGGGAGAGGAGACAGAGGGGATGGAGAGAGCCAAACCCAGACGCCTGATGGCTCTGGTCTAAGTCCTCTCCGGGACCCTCTTACTGTCCTGTGTTGGGATTGGCTGAGAAGTGCTGACTCATTGTGGAAGGCTTGACTGGCCAACAGATTCGATAACAAAAAATGTCTGTCTGCCCAAAAACATAAAAGGCACTGCAATGACAACATATTACGAGTCAGATTATTTGGTTGTATGTTTTACACAATAGTGCTGATTTTGAAGTTGTCTATTTGTAATCGATTCCTGCCTTATCAAAATGTAACATTTGATTCAAAATAAAACTAGCCTATGTATGAGCCTTGTTGTCTTCTGAAACTTATTTTATCCCATTACTTTTTCTTTAATGCACACATCAGAGAGAGTGTAGCCTAACTGATGCTGTCTGTGAAATACTTGGCAGTGTTCTATCTGTCCCCTGCCAGTCTGCCACTGAGGGCCAGTTCAAAGCAATCTGTATGAGTTCTGGTGTGAGTTTTGAGTGAGGAATGGTTTCTTAAATCGCTGGCCTGTCAGATCAGAGATCAGAGCCGGTCATACCAGGGCCAGGATGTTTGGCCAGCTCTGTGCATTCAGACTGAGGGGAATCTTTGATGGAATCTGGTGTTTGTGTAATGTTGGGGGGCTGAGGAGAGTGTTAGTATGGGGTACTGGGGAGGCTTAGTGGTAGCAGCGCTGATGGGGAGGCAGGCAGGGGTGACGGTGTGGTGGGCAGGCATGGCGGTGTGGGGGGCAGACGGAGATGTCTGAAAGGGTTCCTTTGTGCCCCTAGTCCAGACCATCACACAGAACATACACCTAACCCCCTCTCACCTGTCAATCACTCCTACTTGGGGATATGAGAAACCGTACAATACATAGAGCTCAGATCAGAGCGAAGTGGACCACTACACTACATACTATCTGTCTAATTCAGAATAGGCAGGCCAGTTGTGTGTAACATGAGCTAACATCAGGATTTCCTTAACAAGCTCAGTTTGTAAACTCAGCCCATTGCTGTCTCCAGTAGGGATATCACCCCTGACAACCAAGGGGACATCTCTCTGACCACCCTCTCTACCCCCCAGGTTCTTCTCACAGTGACTCAGTCCTTCTGTAGCAGTAGAGCGAGATGAGGAGGGATGAAAGGGACGCATGCTGGAAGTAGTAAGTAAGTCAAAGTTTAGTAAAAAGATGACTTAAATAAACCACTTAAGGTCTACGTTTGGGAGCAGTAAGTGAAATCACCCCCCTGTCAAGCTGCTGCTATCCCCCTCTCGGCCCTCTGCTCTCCTCAGAACCTTTCCTCCTGTCCAGTTCATTAACCTAAACAGCAGGGGAAAATCAGCCAAACCCCTAAAACCCAGACAAACTCTCAGAGGGGGGACCATATGACAGACAGATGATCAACACTCACACTGCCTGGGAAGTGTGTGTGTGGGCATGCTGTGTGTGCTTAAATGCTGGCTTGTGTGTGGGTTTCTTAGTGCACGCATCCTAGGTTGTGTTAAATATATATATATCACAATACACTTATTTGCTCTCCTTAGCGTCTTTCTAAAACAGAACAGTGTCCTGGGATCGTGTGTAGGTGTGGGGTATATTATTTGAAGTGTGCAAATGTCCTAGGGCATAGTCCTATATGGTTTTCATCTGTTCTTAAATATAAATATACCGTATAAAATACTTCCTATGAAAAAAGCTATTTCTCATATTCAGACCATACAACGGTTGTGTCACAAATGGCACCCAAATGGCACCCAAATGGCACCCAACTCACTATAGGCTAGTGCACTACCATCTGGTCAATAGTAGTACACTCTATTAGGAATATGGTGCCATTTGGGACATTACTTGGGCTACATGCAGTCTTCCCTAACCAGAGAGCTCCTTTCTCCCTGGGCTTGTTAGCTCTGTTTCTGTTGCTTATCAAGACCTAGTAGGATCTAGTGTGACAGAGCTACCAAATAGAGGGGCAGTCACTCTGTTCATAAGTCCCTTTCCAAGTAAAACAAACCTGCCATTTTAGCCCATTTAGAACAACGGCACTGAGGGAGAGAGAGCGAGACGTAGACTGGGAGGTGTTGCCTAGGGCGGCAGGTAGCCTAGCGGTTAAGAGCATTGGGCCAGTAACTGAATGGTTGCTGGTTCTAAACCCTGAGCCGACTAGGTAAAAAATCTTTCTATGTGGATTAGAGCATCTGCTATATGACTTAAATGTAAACAATGTCAATGTATAGCGAGACAATGCTTCTGGATCCGTAATGTGGTCAATGAGTAGGAAGATGTTACCCTAGCAGCTGGTGTTTGGAGGATATTGGGCACGGGTGTTGATTATCACTTAATTATCAAACATCTTCCTACTCATTGGCCACATTACGGATGTTTTACCAACATATTCAAATATTGATTTACATATTTTCATTAACTTTATTTTGATAAATTTATTCATACTATTTCATCCTTCCACAAGATATAGTCCCGACCGGCAGAGAGAGCAGTCCTTAACTGCCTTTTTATATGACTTTAATTGTTATTAATGTACTGTGTGCAGTCTCTAGCCTACTTGATTTTCAGGTGGTTTATTGTAGGCTTTCCAAAGAGGGTCCTTTAGTGCCCCCTAGAGGATTTTTGTAGAACTAATAAACACACACTGCTGTAATACAATCTGCAGTGCAGTCATGCAAATACTGTTGCTTAGCTTACCTGTTTTTTTTTTTTCTTCACATTTTTTCAGTAACAGTATGACTCATGGCAATGAACAATAACCTAGTGAAACCTGAATAGGCATTCCTATTCTGTAGTTAGTTTTGATACAGCTTAGTTTTGTTTCTGCTCCTGTCATATCTAAGAGCTTGGTCAATATAAAGGACGTAGTCCTACATAAAATGTTTATTCAAAATGTAACATCTATGCCTCAATTGTCACTGACAGGGTTGTTCCACTAGCTTGTGACGTGTGGCTCGTGCAAGAGCCTATGTGCTCTGTCTGTGTGTGTGTGTGTTACAGAGTGGAGGGGTCTGGGCACTGTTCCCGTGTCCATGCATGGCCCCCAGAGTAAAGTAAACACAGTGCTCTTTTCTCATCCCAGCCGTCAGCATGCTCTCCCCAGGCCCGAGCCAGAGACCACACAGCCAGACCACACACACACACACTGCCCAGACCCCTCCACTCTGCAGCACAGATCCCTCCACACACTCTCTCACATACACAGAGACCACACAGCGCCTGCTCGGGCCCCTCGCATGCAACCGAGCAGAGCTGTCATTCTTCCTAGCCTGTGTGTGTGTGTACACAAGATGTGGATAGAAACACTCCTGTTGAGGAAACACAACAGTTGTAGACATTTTGTGCAGAAGAAGACAGACTAACCCCTATATTCCCCACTGCCCCCTCCATTCAAACTCCCCTTCTAAAGATATGGGCTTGATGAACGACAGACGAGGCGCTTGTTTAAGGCCTGTTAGCCTCTTATCTTCTCCATGTCAGATCCCCTGCCCCTAGATAACCTCTGACAAGCACACTGCAGCGGAGGTTAGATTAGGCTGCATGAGTTAGTCCTACATCCCCTTTGAGTTATCAGACCGCCATCTCTGTAGTGTGTGTGTGTGAACTCAGATTACAGCCTAGTAGAACTGCTGTTCTATCATTCTGTGTGTGTAGTTAGCTAGGTGCCACCCTGTAGTGTGTGTGTGAACTCAGATTATAGCCTAGTAGAACTGCTGTTCTATCATTCTGTGTGTGTAGCTAGCTAGGTGCCACTCTGGAGAGAGAGAGTGTGTGTGTGTGTGTGTGTGTGTGTAGCTAGCTAGGTGCCACTCTGGAGTGTGTGTAGCTAGCTAGGTGCCACTGGAGTGGTTGGATGTGTGCTTTTGTGAATGTGCTGAATAATTTTGAAGGAGTGTTTTTTAAAAACATTTTTTACATGTATTTTTTGTAAACTTCGTCTTACTTGTTGAGTTTATCAAAAATTTCCAACTCCAGAAATGAGCCCAATAGCACATTGATAAAATGATTTGCATTGATAAAATGATTTGTTTAAATTATTTTAACATATTGGGCTATGCATATAGCCTATGCATGGTCCATATGAACAGGTAAGCTATTAGCAATAAACATTATAACCTGTTGCCCAACTGATGCAGCAAAGTGCAAATACATAGGCTGGAGCATTGACCCAATTGGGCTAATCATTAGCCAGATCCCAAATGTGATATTTTAACTAGATATTATCCTATTGATACATTTTATGTCCCCAAAAACTTGCACAGTGATTATAATGTAGGCCTACCTGTTGGTGTAACTTAGGGTGACTTTCCACCCGGGGTAACACGCACCCAGCCTGTACTTCTCACAGAAACCACTTCATGTCACAAGTTTTCCCCCCAACACTTTCTCTGGTTGCCACTACTCTTGATCAACAAAAAATATTATCTGTCTCATTACCATTTCTAAGTCACTTCCAAAAAATGATTTTGAGGTAGAGTTGCGTTCTACCCCAAGTTACCCTACAATTGACCGGTGTTACATTCAGCCCCACTCTCCCCTATGCACTCACTGTGAATTGCAGAGCAGTAACATGCTTAACCATGTTTAGCAGTTACACTGGTGGGCACCGAAGGCAATCAATTAATAAAACCTTGGAAGAGTTCAGTGTTGGATAGCCATAGCATCCCTCTCTGTTTGAGCCGGGTGTTTGAGTAGGCTAAACTAACTAGCTGCGTTCACTAGCTAAGTAAATGAAAGTGAAAAAAAGACACTGAAATATAGCTAGCTGTCTCTGCCTCTTTCCCGCGTCTTCAGTTTTGAATAAATTAATTTGTTAATTGTTCAACTACTCACCAGATGTTATGCACTGCAGTGCTAGCTAGCTGTAGCTTATTCTTTCAGTACAAGATTAATTATTTGATCTTTCGATTGGGTGGAAAACATGTCAGATCATGCTGCAAGAGCTTTGATACGTTGGAGGACGTCCTTCCGGAAGTTATCATAATTACTGTGTAAGAGAGTGAGAACCATGAGCCTCCTAGGTTTTGTATTGAAGAATGTACTCAGTTTCCGTTTCCGTCTTCCTCTATCTGTCCTCCGGCTACACCATGGTGCTACCCTACAGAGTGCTGTTGAGGGTACTGTAGACCTTCATTGCAAAATATTGTGTTTTAATCAATTATTTTGTGACGTGAATATACTGAATAAAAATGTAAACGCATCATGTAAAGTGTTGGTCCAATGTTTCATGAACTGAATTAAAAGATCCATAGGCACTAAGAGCTCATTTCTCTCACATTTTGTGCACATCCTTGTTATGAATATTTATTCTTTACCAAGGTAATCCATCCACCTGACAGGTATGGAATATCAAGAAGCTGATTAAACAGCATGATCATTACACAGGTGCTCCTTGTGCTGGGGACAATAAAAGGCCTCTATAAAATGTGCAGCTTTGTCACGTAACACAATGCCACAGATGGCTCAAGATTTGAGGGAGTGTGCAATTGGCATGCTGACTGCAGGAATGTCCACCAGAGCAGTTGTCAGAGAATTGAATGTTCATTTCTCTACCATAAGCCACTTCCAATGTCATTTTAGATGATTTGGCAGTACGTCCAACTGGCTTCAACCGCAGACCATGTGTTACAGCAGCCCAGAACCTCCACATCCAGCTTCTTCACCTGCAGGATCATATGAGACCAGCCATCCAGACAGCTGATTAAACTGAGGAATATTTCTGTCTGTAATAAAGCCCTTTTGTGGGGAAAAACTCATTGGCTGGGCCTGGCTCCACAGAATGTGGAGCTGGCTCCCAAGTGGGTGGGCCTATGCCCTCCCAGGCTGCGTTCCTGCACAGTCATGTGAAATCCATAGATTTGGAACTATTGAATTTATTTCAGTTGACTGATGTCCTTATATGAACTGTAACTCGGTAAAATCATTGAAATTGTTGCGTTTTATATTTTTGTTCAGTAAAGTTTTATCTAAAAATGATTAACTAAATTATTCAAATTCACTGAGGAGGATGGTCCTCCCCTTCGTCCTCTGAGGAGCCTCCACTGCGGTTACATGGCCTACACACACACATGCACCCTCTAGATATATTAGGGTAGGGCTAGCTATTCGGTCTCTTACACAAACACACACGTTGTGTAGGTTAGGCTATGTGGAATCGATGAGGGAGAGCAGCTTTATTTATCCTGCTCTCTGAGGTTTACATTCCTCCTTTCCTCCCCCCCTTTCTCTCTCTCTTAGTCCGGTCAGAGCTCCTACCAGCACCCTCATGTCCTCCTGTGTTTGTAGACATTGTAGCCTTCACTGTGAAACTCTTTTAAATATAAGCCTTATAAGATATTCTAGTCTGCATAATAAAACATTATAAAGGTTCATACATGCTTATAAATAATAACACATGAGCCTATAGCTGTGCTGTACACATTACAGCTGTTTTTATGTCTCTTGGTTTCTGTATTAGACTAATATCCGTGTTACGTGTCCTTCTGTCTTTCCCTCTCCCCTGCCGTGTTCACAGGTTACTGACTGACTTTGTGTTCCTGCACACACGTGACCACCACCATGTCTCGTGCCCACCAGCCCCCCCTGGTGACGGGCATCTCACCCAACGAGGGCACTTCATGGACCAAGGTCACCATCCGAGGAGAGAACCTGGGTACTGGCCCCGCAGACCTCGTTGGTACGAGTATGATACACACATTCACATGCAAGCACAAACTTACACACGCACAGGCACGAATGTACACACACACACTTGTTATTTTGCATTCGACTTCTGACAGTCAATTCACTTCCATTTTTTTTTTAATAGATTGCCCACCTTTCTGCAATGTAATTCATTGCTGCGGTTGTTTTTGATACGCACTAAACTGAATAATTTTATGCAAGTGTTTTCACTGGCATTGTCGATAATTGTGTGTTTGTGTATGAGAGAGAGTGTGGTATTCTCTGGCTCTTCCCAGTCTGTGAGGTAGGGTTCATGCCGTTATGACCCTTCATCAGAGTCAGACTGAGTGACTTTTATTAATTTACCCAGAGCCTGGATAGCCTACAGTCTACCACAGAACACACTGGACCTTAGTCAGCCGTGGTCAGGCTCTGCTTACATTACACAGTGTTTGTTGCTGTTTATCAAATGAAAGGTTTTCATTACTTTTTGAAGGGGAAAATACTTTTTTATGATTCTAGATTAAATTACTTTTCGTTTCTTTCAACTGAGTGAAACCTCTGCCTAATTCACAATCTTTTATACCCGGCCAAGATGATGAATTTTAACCCATATTCATTTTGTTTAAAAATAAGACTGTATGTAAAGGAATTAGAACATAATCAAACAATCATTTTAGGCCTACATTTAAAAGATGTGATTTAAATGCTGAAACAAATTATGTCTGAATAATATGTTATTTTAGGTTTTTGGTACGTGTTAATTGAATTTAGACCTAAAATAATATTTTCTAACCTTTGTGGTAAAGATGTATTTGTCAAAATGTTGAATTTAAAATGTAAAGATTATTATAGCATTGATGGGAGTCTTTTATTAATATGGTAGTCAATATGTAGGGATATTAGTTATGATGATTTATTGTTAAAAAGGAGATTTTGTTACCACAAAAAAATATACATTAGATACTCTAACTAAATACTGTATATACTGTTTTTATTCAATTTGATCAAAATGTAATTGACCAAAGTTATTCAATTATTTAGAATTATGGGTTAATTGTTTTTACAGAATTACAATAATTGTTTTGTTTTAAATATATACAGTATCAGTCAAAAGTTTGGACACACCTACTAATTCAAGGCTTTTTCTTTATTTTACTATATTCTATATTCAAGAATAATAGTGAAGATGTCAAACACCCAAAAAAGTGTTAAACAAATCCAAATATATTTGATATTTGAGAATCTTCAAAGTAGCCACCCTTTGCCTTGATGACAGCTTTGTACACTCTTGGCATTCTCTCAACCAGCTTCATGAGGCAGTCACCTGGAATGCATTTCCATTAACAGGTGTGCCTTGCTAAAAGTTCATTTGTGGAATGTCTTTCCTTAATTTGTTTGAGCCAATCATTTGTGTTGTGACAAGGTAGGGGTGGTATACAGAAAATAGCCCTATTTGGTAAAATACCAAGTCCTAATTATGGCAAGAACAGCTCCAATAAGCAAAGAGAAATGACAGTCCATTCTTACTTTGACTGACCTTCATGGTCTTAATGTGGAACATTTCAAGAACTTTGAACTTTTCTTCAAGTTCAGTCACAAAAACCATCAAGCGCTATGATGAAACTGGCTCTCATGAGGACCGCTAGAGGAAAGGAAGACCCAGAGTTACCTCTGCTGCAGAGGATAAGTTCAAAACAGTTACCAGCCTCAGAAATGGCAGTTTAAATAAATGCAACAGACACATTTTAACATCAACTGTTCAGAGGAGACTGTGTGAATCAGGCCTTCATGGTCAAATTGCTGCAAATTAACCACTACTAAAGACACCAATGAGAAGAAGAGACTTGCTTGGGCCAAGAAACACGAGCAATGGACATTAGACCGGTGGAAATCTGTCCTTTGGTCTGATGAGTACCATTTTTTTATTTTTGGTTACAACCGCCATGAGACGCAGAGTAGGTGAACGGATGATCTCCGCATGTGTGGTTCCCACCGTGAAGCATGGAGGAGGAGGTGTGATGGTGTGGGGGTGCTTTGCTGGTGACACTCAGTGATTTATTTAGAATTCAAGGCACACTTAACCAGCATGGCTACCACAGCATTCTGCAGCGATACGCCATCTCATCTGGTGTGCGTTTAGTGGGACTATAATTTGTTTTTCAACAGGAAAATGATCCAAAACACACCTCCAGGCTGTGTAAGGGCTATTTGATCAAGAAGAAGAGTGATGGAGTGCTGAATCAGTTGACCTGGCCTCCACAATCACCCAACCTCAACCCAATTGAGATGGTTTTGGATGGGTTGGATTGCAGAGTGAAGGAAAAGCAGTGCTCAGAATATGTGGGAACTCCTTCAAGACTGTTGGAAAAGCATTCCAGGTGAAGCTGGTTGAGAAAATGCCAAGCGTGTAAAACTGTCATCAAGGCAAAGAGTGCTACTTTGAAGAATCTCAAATATATTATAACTTTTTGGGTTGCTACATGATTCCATATGTGTTATTTCATAGTTTTGATGTCTTCACTATCATTCTACAATGTAGAAAATAGTAAAAATAAAGAAACACCCTTGAATGAGTAGGTGTGTCCAAACATTTTTGGTATGACTGGTACTGCATATATATTTTGGGGTTTGACATTTCACATTTTTGGCAAATTTAAGTTGTGCTAATGTAAAGAAAATAACTTGTACTTCCACAATTCCTTTAGCTGCTATTTCAAAATGCCTTATTGTTTTTATTTAATTATTTTTATTTTACCTTTATTTAACCAGGTAGGCTAGTTGAGAACAAGTTCTCATTTGCAACTGCGACCTGGCCAAGATAAAGCAAAGCAGTGTGACACAGACAACAACACAGTTACACATGGAGTAAACAATAAACAAGCCAATAACACAATAAACAAGTCAATGACACAGTAGAAAAAAGAAAGTCGACATACAGTGTGTGCAAAAGGCATGAGGAAGTAGGCAATAAATAGGCCATAGGAGCGAATAATTACAATTTAGCAGATTGACACTGGAGTGATAAATGAGCAGATGATGTGCAAGTACAGATACTGGTGTGCAAAAGAGCAGAAAAGTAAATAAAATAAAAACTGTATGGGGATGAGGTTGGTAGATTGGGTGGGCTATTTACAGATGGACTATGTACATCTATATCTACTGATCATGTATGATCAGTTAGCTGCTCAGGTAGTTGATGTTTAAAGTTGGTGAGGGAAATGAATGTCTCCAACTTCAGCGATTTTTTGCAATTCGTTCCAGTCACTGGCAGCAGAGAACTGGAAGGAAAGGCGGCCAAATGAGGTGTTGGCTTTGGGGATGATCAGTGAGATATGCCTGCTGGAACGTGTGCTACGGGTGGGTGTTGTTATCGTGACCAGTGAACTGAGATAAGGCAGAGCTATACCTAGACTTATAGATGACCTGGAGCCAGTGGGTTGTGGAACATCTGTTGCTTAAAATTAAACTCTGTGGATAGTCTACATTTATTTTTATGTAAATGCCCTGAATTTGTGGCATTGTCAAAATGCCACCACTCATTTCCCTAGAATTTCAGTATTATATACAAAAGTATGTGGACACCCCTTCAAATTAGTGGATCGTAAGTGCTGTTATTGTGAAGTGAAAATGTCTAGGAGCAACAACGGCTCAGCCGCAAAGTGGTAGGCTACACAAGCTCACAGAAGGGGACCGCCACTGAAGCGCATACAAATCGTCTGTCCTCGGTTGCAACACTCACTGCTGAGTTCCAAACTGCCTCTGGAAGCAACGTCAGCAGAACTGTTTGTCGGGAGATTCATGAAATGGGTTTCCATGGATGAGCAGCTCCAGACAAGCCTAAGTTCACCATGCGCAATGCCAAGCATCGGCTGGTGTGCTGTAAAGTTTGGACTCAGTGGAAGCAGTGGAAACACGTTCTCTGGAGTGATGAATCACGCTTCATCATCTGGCGGTCTGACGGACGAATCTGGGTTTGCCGGATGCCAGGAGAACGCTACCTGCCCCAATGCATAGTGCAAACTGTAAAGTTTTGTGGAGAAGGAATAATGGTCTGGGGCTGTTCTTCGTAGTTCGGGCTAGGCTGTTTAGTTCCAGTGAAGGGATATCTTACCGTGACTCTGTGCTTCCAAAGTTGTGGCAACAGTTTGGGGAAGGCCTGTTTCAGCATGTTGCTCCTGTGCACAAAGTGAGGTCCTTAATACAGAAATGGTTTGTCAAAATCGGTGTGGAAGAACTTGACTGGCCTGCACAGAGCCCTGACCTCAACCCCATCGAACACCTTTTGGATGAATTCGAACGCCGACTGCGAAGCCAGGCCTAATCGCCCAACAACAGTGCCCGACCTCGCTAATACTATTGTGGCTGAATTAAATCAAATCCCTGCAGCAATGTTCCAACATCTAGTGGAAAACCTCAGAAGAGTGGAGGCTGTTATAGCAGCAAAGGGGGGACCAACTCCATGTTAATGCCCGTGATTTTGGAATGAGATGTTGGACAAACTTTTGGTCATGTAGTGCATTTCTGACCACTAATATCCCTGGAGCCTGAAATTAGCCTATTAGATGTTGGATAGCAACAGGTGTGTGTTAGTTAGTGCATCTACTGTATATTCAAACAAAACAACCAGTACAGAACAAAGGCAGGAAATGTCCTTTGTTACTGTTTTATTATTTACAGTTTGTTTCAGTGGTTATTTGTTGATCATCTCTCACAGGATTTTATGATGTTTAAGTGCAGTCATCTGTAGCTCTCTGTTCAGTTCCATTTGGTCAGATAAATCAAATGGGTTTCACTTTCTCTCTTTTTAGTCACTCTCTTTCTTTTCTCTCGATCACTTTCTTTCTCTCTAAACTTCTCTTTACTCCATGAGAAGGGTCAGATAGAAAGATAAATAAAATAGAAAGTGTAGAAGTAGAGTAAATAGATCTGTAATGAGCCACTTAACAGTGAAGTGACAGCACTCTCAGTGTGGAGAGAATGATGAAGCTGTGGCAGACTTGCCAGGGCTACACAGGACTGACTGGACCCTGGGCTGAACTTTGACCCCCTAATGACAGGTTTATTAAACTGCTGTTTGTGTCATGCCTCTTCTCTCAATGTGTCTCTGTGTTATTACTTGTCCTGTTGCTGTAAGCGTGCCTATATATTTCTCTCTCTCTAAGGTCTCTTCATCTGTGGTCACAACTGCCTGCTGACGGCTGAGTGGATGTCAGCCAGTAAGATAGTGTGTCATGTGGGCCCAGCCAAAGACGATAAGGGAGAGATCATCGTCAGCACCAAGTCAGGAGGACACGGCACCTCCACCGTCTCCTTCAAGCTGCTCAAGGCTGAGAAGATCGGTAAGATGGCTGCTGTCTGTAAGCACTCCAGTTCTAATACAAGTCTCTCTGTCAATCATCAGAGGAACTCTAGAATGACTACTCAGTGGCACAAGTACAGACAATCTTCCTCGGTATTACCAAGCAGAGGCAGCGGGGAACTACAGTATGGATACTCATACTGTTTTGTCCTGTGTTGCTGTACAAACTGTATAGTAGCTCTGTCAGGTACTATTATTTTGTGTGTGTGTGATCTTGGCGGTCCCTCAGTGATGATGTGTGTCTGTGCTCTAGGTATCCTGGACCAGTCTGCTGTGTGGGTGGATGAGATGAACTATTACGACATGAGAACCGACCGCAACAAGGGCATCTCTCCCCTCTCCCTACGCCCCAGCAATCCATTGGGCATCGACGTAGACAAGTAGGGACATACACACACACGCACGCACGCACACTACACACACACACACACACGCGCATGCTACACACACACAAGACACGCATGCATGCACACACTACACACACACCACACACACATACATAAACACACAGGTTCTAGTCTTTGAGTCATGATTTAGGTCTGTAAACAGAAACAAAGGATCCCCATGTGGAGGTGTTTGAAATGTTATGCCAACACAGCAATGGCTCAACTGGATTTAACCGCTGAACAATGCACTGGAGACAAAATCATTGTGTTTAAAGGAGAGAGAAGAAAAGAAGAAAGGAAATAGTTGAAAAGAAAGAGTGCAGCCCACCACACATGGTCATAGGAGGCGTGTGGTGTGGTCTCAGCCTCCCACGCGCCTGGCAGAGAAAGCACAGCCTGTAATGTATAGTTGAGTTTATATAGTTCTGGTATGTCTGTGCTCTAGGCCCTCTGGTGTTTGTTTGGTTTAGAGGGGGCAGGGGCCAAGTGACCACTCGTGGCCAGGGAGGTTAGCCCCTGACTGAGCCGCAAACCCTCCATGTCCAGGGTCACTTTCCTGGGCCTACTGGAAGGCTGCAACCCATAGAACGAGTTATCCCGAACTGAGAAACCACGGTTTCTTCTCTTCATGTTATTAGCCACATTAAAGACTTTCTCTGGTACTTTGGCGACTAGTAAGTTTGTTTTTTTAAACCTCCCAATTTGGGCTGGATGTGTCTATGTGTAGTTCACACATGCATAATCTTTGAGCAAAGTTGCTCTCTTACCTTAATTAGCTATGAAATCCCTAGTTTGAAAGCAACTGCTTTCTGGAAGCTGTGCGGCGCCATTTCCCCCCACTTGGGCCAGCCCCCTAGCAATTCGAGTTTCAGCCAATGAGCTTCAGCCCTTCGCCATTTTAGTGACTGTTAGCAAGACGTACACACAGTAGAGAGCGATCAATGACGTAACGTAGTAAGCCATTTTTGTGGATCGCTTTTGGCTCATGGATGCTACTTTCAGAGCTGCTGGCTAAAAAGTATGCAAAAAGATGGGAGAATATCTAGTAAAGACACTCGTCCATTAAAATGGACACACACACACTGCACAGTACACACACACACTGCACAGTTCACACACACACACACACACACACACACACACACACATCACATCACATGAATGAATGTAGCCAATGCTGTTTATTGAAGAGACAGTGGCTAGCTGTTCAACCAGACACAGTTGACCAGGAGAAGTGGAGTGGACGGAGTCGGACAACCTTTTAGTGAATCGTTTAGTAATTCAATAACTTTCAACCCATGATTATCATTACGAGGTCTTGAACCAGTTTGAACAAGTTTGTCTGGTGGTGATGTCACTGGCTGGTTATTATTGCCGAGAGGTCAGACAGGAAGTCATCTTGTCGGTCTGCAAAACACTTCCTGGGGATGTCATCATCAACCTGTTCCTTTTTATTTTGGTCCACACGCTACAGAGTAACAAACCTCGTCCGTGCCGCAATGCTCCAGTAATAATGTCCCAACTGTAACTGCTTGTTTTGAGTTCGCCTACTGAACTGCATGAATAGTAAGAGCAAAGTTTCTCTCAGCGTATACGTATGTGCTTCCTGTCTGTAGAGCAAAGCAGCGGATCCGTAACATGTGAGAGCAGGCTTTGATAACGTGCCAGGTATGGAGATGAGGGAATAACTTAACGGAATGAGAAAGTTGTTTCTCTCTCTTTTGCTTCCTGACTCTCTCTCTGTCTCTGTCTCTTTCGAGATACATGTGTAAATTGAATATGCCACTTTGTAGAAGCTTTGTAAAGTGACCTACAGTGCATCCGTTTTTAGTATGTTCACTTGATCTTTGCAAATTCAATCTGTAAACTTTGTTGTTCACGCCACACTCTTACCAACTGAGCAACAAAGTTACAAGGTCGTTAGCAGAGCATGGGTACTTTGAATGGAAAGTGTGGTGAGTTCTATGGTGATCAAACCCTCTCTCTCTCCCACTTCTTTCCCATGACAACCCATCGTTACATCTTTTCTGAGATAATTCTGCTCTATGATGTTTGTGTGTGTGCATGCATGCGTGTGTGTGTAATCACTCCCTGAAGGCTCAGTGGGCTCCAGTACATTACAGTGGAGGCTGGATGGGGGGGGGGGTTAGGGTTTAGTTTGTGTAGCCCACGGGTCATTACCACAGATCAAACCTTCCTAATGAGCTCTAGGTCCTCAAGGGGCACCCAGGCGTCACACACTGCTCTTCCCACGCCCGGGCCTCCCTCCTTGGGCACAGCCTGGCCTCACACTGACCCCTGCTGGATGACTTTATACAAACACCCCAACTCACCTTTCACCTCATTACATTATAAGAAGGACATTCTTGTTATTTTGTACAATGTCATGGATATGTTATTTCTTATTTGTGAAACTATGTACAGTTGTAAGCATTACCTATTATGTGTTGTTTGTGTAGATTGTGTTCAATTTTCAACTTCATTGTCAAAGAGAGAAATGGGCTAAGCAGTATAATCTATAATACTATGTTTGCTTTTAACCAAATGTGCCTGAATACATTATCCGTATGGGTGATCAAGAGAAATCCAACCCACAATCACTCTACCAACTGACCCAAACAGGACCACAGCATGACCGTACAGGACCACAGCATGACCGTACAGGACCACAGCATGACCGTACAGGACCACAGCATGACCGTACAGGACCACAGCATGACCGTACAGGACCACAGCATGACCGTACAGGACCACAGCATGACCGTACAGGACCACAGCATGACCGTACATAGAAGATATAAAACAGAAATTTCACAGGGTTTCTTAGTAATCCGTTTTCTCCCCCAGGGGTAAGGTCCCTCTGAAAGATCTGGAGGCCATGTTCCCAGGGGTGAGTGGGGATTTCACCAGCGAGAACTTCTCAGCCACCTGGTACCTAATCGAGAACCACTCTGTCACCAGGTAGGTCAGGCCGACCCACCTATCTATTTTCTACGACCTCTGAGTCAGACACACAGCCAATCACAAGTATATTTCTCCTGTACCAGCCAGCGCACCATCCCAACTAATATGTTGATGAACGTCAGCCCTCTAGCCAAGCGATCAGTCAGAAACACTGTTGGAAGTAATGCAGTGACTTGGCACAACACTTTTGAATGTTGTCTTTATCATCAAATCACAATTTATTTCAAATGCATTTAACAAAGGCCTCAATACAGTTTACAATAAAAACATTTTTATTTTTAATTTTTTTACGTGGTTCTCAGTCCATCCAATCAATCCACTGACCCAGAAACAGAGCTAGTCTGTAAATAAATACAATCTAGCTCCAATCCCTGTTGATCCCTGACCCCTGACTTGGCACAAGAAAACTTTGGACATGTGGAGGAATTGTCCTTTCTCTTGTTGACTTCTGACCCCTGGTCTCTGTCATACTAGGACAGTGTTTGTCAGCATGTCTGTCAGGTTATTATTAGTCTCTCCTGGTTTCCTCCCTGTCATCCATCATGGTTCCCCTCCATCTAACCCCCCAGTCTAGCGGATGGATCCTGTCTGCTCCTGGCCAGCAACTGCAGGGCTGCAGACTCCACTGGGTTGGGCTGTTTTGGGTTGACAGGGCCTGTGTTTCTTCCTCCAGAGGAAACTTACATTCACTCCCAAAGTACACACACGCATGCTTGTGCGGACTCACTTGTGTGCGTTACACATAGAAAATCGTACGCACACACACACTCCTCTGACTGATGGGATGGTGTCACACTTGGAAGTAAACAGAGTTTTTAACTTTCACATCCCACTTTTCTTTCTCATCTCGCTCTCTCTTTCCCTCCCTCCCCCTCTCAGTTTTGACCAGTTGCGTATGGCAGCCAGTAACCTGAAGAAGCAGGCCACTAGGAAGAACGAGGGCAGTCTGGCCTACGTGAAGGGAGGCCTCAGCACTTTCTTTGAGGCACAGGACGCCCTCGCAGGTAAAGATACAGTACACGTTACACACAGACTATACACAGAGTATGTGTTTTTTACACTGTACATCAATACTACACAGAGAGTGTGTGGTATATACATTATATGTGTGCTATTACACAGGTAGATGATAACCGTATAAAGACAATGAATGTAAACATGTTTCAGGGTTGACGGTACTTGTCTCTCATGATGCAAGTAAGAGTTTGTGAGGCTCTGGTCTATTGCAGTGTGTGTTTGACTAATATCCTTTACAGACATAGAACACTTCTACAGTAACGCGTCGATAGCGACAGTAGATCATTTTTAAAAGTGCCGCATCAGGAGCATCTGTACCTTTTCTGACAGTAGAATTCTGCTCTGGCATATAATGACCGGTATTGTGTCCCTGACAACAATAAACCTTACTGATTGATGTGCTGCTGTGTTTTTTTAAATGGCGTTTTATTTTATGATAGTTTTCTTTCTACTAAATTTCTTGGTAAGTCACAGTGTTTAATGAACTTTTTTTAGGAGAGAGTGGGCTGCTGGCAGGCAGGGCGCAGGCAGGCAGCTCGAGATTATTTGATTGACAGTTCTTGTCCCATAGTGATGGACGTCAAACCTGCTTCAGAGGAGGTATTCCATTATAGACAAGTAAAATGCCTGTTCAGTGGTTCTTCAAAACTATCTCCAGAGATGGTTTTGTGTCGTCTTTTGAAATAGTGTACCCTTAGCCGAGGCACTTTCAAGGTGGCACATTCCATCTGTCTGTAAAGAGTATAAGACCGGTATGGTTTGGGATATCATTAGTGTGGTGTTTTACAGTGGGAGTTAGAATAAGACAGGTGTGGTTTGGGATATCATTAGTGTGGTGTTTTACAGTGGGAGTTAGAATAAGACAGGTATGGTTTGGGATATCAGTAGTGTGGTGTTTTACAGTGGGAGTTAGAATAAGACAGGTATGATTTGGGATATCATTAGTGTGGTGTTTTACAGTGGGAGTTAGAATAAGACAGGTGTGGTTTGGGATATTATTAGTGTGGTGTTTTACAGTGGGAGTTAGAATAAGACAGGTATGGTTTGGGATATCATTAGTGTGGTGTTTTACAGTGGGAGTTAGAATAAGACAGGTGTGGTTTGGGATATCATTAGTGTGGTGTTTTACAGTGGGAGTTAGAATAAGACAGGTATGGTTTGGGATATCATTAGTGTGGTGTTTTACAGTGGGAGTTAGAATAAGACAGGTATGGTTTGAGATATCATTAGTGTGGTGTTTTACAGTGGGAGTTAGAATAAGACAGGTGTGGTTTGAGATATCATTAGTGTGGTGTATTACAGTGGGAGTTAGAATAAGACAGGTATGGTTTGGGATATCATTAGTGTGGTTTACAGTGGGAGTTAGAATAAGACAGGTGTGGTTTGGGATATCATTAGTGTGGTGTATTACAGTGGGAGTTAGAATAAGACAGGTGTGGTTTGGGATATCATTAGTGTGGTGTTTTACAGTGGGAGTTAGAATAAGACAGGTATGGTTTGGGATATCATTAGTGTGGTGTTTTACAGTGGGAGTTAGAATAAGACAGGTATGGTTTGAGATATCATTATTGTGGTGTTTTACAGTGGGAGTTAGAATAAGACAGGTATGGTTTGGGATGTCATTAGTGTGGTGTATTACAGTGGGAGTTAGAATAAGACAGGTATGGTTTGGGTTATCATTAGTGTGGTGTTTTACAGTGGGAGTTAGAATAAGACAGGTATGGTTTGGGATATCATTAGTGTGGTGTATTACAGTGGGAGTTAGAATAAGACAGGTATGGTTTGGGATATCATTAGTGTGGTGTATTACAGTGGGAGTTAGAATAAGACAGGCATGGTTTGAGATATCATGAGTGTGGTGTTTTACAGTGGGAGTTAGAATAAGACAGGTATGGTTTGGGATATCATTAGTGTGGTGTATTACAGTGGGAGTTAGAATAAGACAGGTATGGTTTGGGATATCATTAGTGTGGTGTTTTACAGTGGGAGTTAGAATAAGACAGGTATGGTTTGGGATATCATTAGTGTGGTGTTTTACAGTGGGAGTTAGAATAAGACAGGTATGGTTTGGGATATCATTAGTGTGGTGTTTTACAGTGGGAGTTAGAATAAGACAGGTATGGTTTGAGATATCATTAGTGTGGTGTTTTACAGTGGGAGTTAGAATAAGACAGGTATGGTTTGGGATATCATTAGTGTGGTGTTTTACAGTGGGAGTTAGAATAAGACAGGTGTGGTTTGGGATATCATTAGTGTGGTGTATTACAGTGGGAGTTAGAATAAGAAAGGTATGGTTTGAGATATCATTAGTGTGGTGTTTTACAGTGGGAGTTAGAATAAGACAGGTGTGGTTTGGGATATCATTAGTGTGGTGTTTTACAGTGGGAGTTAGAATAAGACAGGTATGGTTTGGGATATCATTAGTGTGGTGTTTTACAGTGGGAGTTAGAATAAGACAGGTGTGGTTTGGGATATCATTAGTGTGGTGTATTACAGTGGGAGTTAGAATAAGACAGGTATGGTTTGGGATATCATTAGTGTGGTGTTTTACAGTGGGAGTTAAAATAAGACAGGTATGGTTTGGGATATCATTAGTGTGGTGTATTACAGTGGGAGTTAGAATAAGACAGGTGTGGTTTGGGATATCATTAGTGTGGTGTATTACAGTGGGAGTTAGAATAAGACAGGTATGGTTTGGGATATCATTAGTGTGGTGTTTTACAGTGGGAGTTAGAATAAGACAGGTATAGTTTGGGATATCATTAGTGTGGTGTTTTACAGTGGGAGTTAGAATAAGACAGGTATGGTTTGAGATATCATTAGTGTGGTGTTTTACAGTGGGAGTTAGAATAAAACAGGTATGGTTTGGGATATCATTAGTGTGGTGTTTTACAGTGGGAGTTAGAATAAAACAGGTATGGTTTGGGATGTCATTAGTGTGGTGTTTTACAGTGGGAGTTAGAATAAGACAGGTATGGTTTGGGATATCATTAGTGTGGTGTTTTACAGTGGGAGTTAGAATAAGACAGGTATGATTTGGGATATCATTAGTGTGGTGTTTTACAGTGGGAGTTAGAATAAGACAGGTATGGTTTGGGATATCATTAGTGTGGTGTTTTACAGTGGTAGTTAGAATAAGACAGGTATGGTTTGGGATATCATTAGTGTGGTGTATTACAGTGGGAGTTAGAATAAGACAGGTGTGGTTTGGGATATCATTGGTGTGGTGTATTACAGTGGGAGTTAGAATAAGACAGGTGTGGTTTGGGATATCATTAGTGTGGTGTTTTACAGTGGGAGTTAGAATAAGACAGGTATGGTTTGGGATATCATTAGTGTGGTGTATTACAGTGGGAGTTAGAATAAGACAGGTGTGGTTTGGGATATCATTAGTGTGGTGTTTTACAGTGAGCATGTAATCTAAGGACTTCCTGACCATTCCTCAGAACTCTGATGGACGTGTGGAAGCTGGCCTCTAGGTTTGTGTGTATGTGGGTGTGTATTGCCTGGTGTGTTTTCTGAAAAGTGTGTGTGATTCTGGGGTGTGTTTGTGTGCCTATGACCACGTCTCTGCAGCTCCTGGGTTTTCCTGTTGTGTGTGTAAATCAAATCAAATTTTATTTGTCACATGCCGAACACAGCAGGGAAATGCTTACTTATACAAGCCCTTAACCAACAATGCAGTTTTAAGAAAAATAAGTGTTAATGTATTTGCTTAAATAAAATATTACAAATAGAAAATAGAAAAATATCAAATAATGAAAGTTAACAGTAAAATAACAGTAACGAGGCTATATGCAGGGGATACCTTACAGAGTCAATGTGCTGGGGCACAGGATTTGGGCATGCACACGGTCACGCAGTGTGGTCTAGCAGTGGTTGATTAAAGAGGCATGTGTGTGTGAGCAGAGCACCACTCCACCGCAGTGTACCACAGTTGCGCTAGCCAACCACAACATCTTCATTAAAACGGCATCAGCTCTCACATGTCAATCACAGTGCTGCCTGTAGCAGGGCCATCTAGTTCTGTACTGCTTTCCTATTAGAACCGTTCATTACACAAATACACACACACCAACTAACATACACACTGAGACATATGCACACGCATACACACACATGTATACCCAAACAGACGCACACACACTCCCATGGCCTTTCTGATTCACTCTCTGATAACTCTGAGGTAACATTTTGACTGCTGTCGCTCTGCCAGGTAGCTCAGTCAAATCAATTGTTCAACTTTATCAGTCATATTTTTGTCTGTTTACTCTAATTCCCCTCATAGCCACTCAGTTACTTCCCTTGACTATTTATATGTTTCAGTCATTATTATGATTGCTTTCCGTATGTAATGTCTGTGCCCGGGTGGAGCAGGGGGGTCCGAATCCGAGGCAATGTTTTCATTGTTAGCGTCTGAATCTAAATAAACGGAGCAGGGCAACACAATGCAGGCCAGAGCAATAGGGATGATAACGGCCCTAATATGACCGAGGGGAACAATACAGTCCCTTTCTCACGTTCACTCTGCTGAGCGTGCCCATTATGAGCCAAAATGGGAAGAGCAGGTGTCCTCAGTGACCCAGGAAATAATGCACCCTCAGATGGACTCATGGCCTGTGAACCAGGAAGCAATAGACCATAAGATGACAAGTCAATTGACCTGTGTCATTAGGCTGTACTTCACTGTAAAGGTTTAAGAGTATATTCTGCCTCCTTACAGCACGGCTGTCAAGCTCATTCCACGGAGGGCCGAGTGTCTGCAGGTTTTACATTTTTACTTTCAATTAAGACCTAGACAACCAGGTAAGGGGAGTTCCTTTCTAATTAGTGACCTTAATTCATCAATCAAGTACGAGGGTGGAGCGAAAACCCGCAGAACCTCGGCCCTCCGTGGAATGAGTATGACGTGCCTTACAGCACATAGTCCTGTGATTATGTCTGTTTTTAGGGAGTTGAATCTGAGGCCCTTGTTTGTTTTGGTTATTGAGAATGTCTCAGTGCTAGTTCTGGTATGGATAGTAAGCTTGATGTATGGTTCAAGTTACATACAATAGTCAGGTATGGTCAGGGTAAGCTTTAGTAATGTGCCAGCCATCTTGTTCTGAACCAGACGGCACTTGGCGGCTCCAGCAGTTGCTCACTGCCAGGTCCAGTTAGCACAGCTGTCCGCAAAACTGTGAATCCTTTCTTTGTCTGTCTCTCTCCATGTTTGGCAAGTCGTCTGAGTCATTCTAAATTAGCTCTACTTCAGGTGTTGCTGTACAAATTTAAAGGAAATTAATAATGAAGGGTCTGTGTGTGTGTGTGTGTGTGTGTGTGTGTGTGTGTGTGTGTGTGTCTGTGCTTCTGAGCGTGTGTGTGTGTGTCTGCGTCTGTGCGTGTGTGCTCTGTGTTCAGCATGTGTTACATTAAAAGTGGCACGGTACTAATAGCGGTTTAGCCTGTGGTGCTTCCAGCTCACTTAATCACCATTTAATGGCTTTTATTTTTAGTCTCCTCCTCAGTTTATTTTCTCTTCTGGCTGCATGTGAGAATTTTATTGATGGCTCTCGTAAAAGCCACTGGTGTTTTATTATTAAGAGAGAGCAGGGGAGTGGGGATCGCAGTGTGGAAATAAGGAAGGAATGTCTCTGCATGGACCAAATCTGGAAAATGAAATGAGTTCTGTTCTACCAGAAATGTTTTAAACAAGTGGTGTGTTTTGAGAATCCATGAGGTTCTTCTCTTTCCCCTCTTCTCTCTCCTGTTATCATCTCTCTCTACTTTCTCTCTTTTGTCTTGCCCTCTTCATTCCTTCCTCTCTTCTCATTTCATCTCCTCCAACAGAAATGTGTGTGTGCGCGTGCGCACTTGCCTCTGACGTCTCAGTAATAATGTCGGTGTGTGTTTCCCTGCTGGGTTTAAACACACAGTTTAGCACCAGGCACTAACTGGCTAACCCCACCCATCCTCATCCCACAGCACTATTTATGGCTAGTTTGGTTAGTGCAGTGGCTAGGCCAAATGCTAACCTCAGTGCGTGTAGTGTTGTGGACAGTGATAAGCTCTCTCCATTTAGGGAATGGAAACTACAGCCAACTGTTGCTCCCTAAACATGCTTACTACACCCTTCCTACACGGCTCCCCTTCTCTATTAGACTGAGACTTGTAGATACATAGTGACAGAGAAGAGGAGGGTAGATCGAGGGGTTACTTGAGGTCAAAGGTCAGACGACCTCGATGTCTAGGGTCACCCACCCAGTGGACCAGGGACTGGGTAAAACAGGAAGTGAAGGAATAGTTCTCTAAACTCTCTGTTTGACCCTGAGCAGGCAGGCTGTTGAAAGGCATGAGGGGGTTCATAGTTCATAGTCATAGTTGGGGGCTGTTTGGTTAGGCTGATCCGCTGACAAACTGAACCATGTTTCACAGGGGTCTTCTGAGACCTGGCTGACTGACTAACTGGCTCACTGATTGACAGAGAGGCCGGGTTCCTTCTTTTTGCAGGGGGGCCTCAGAAGAATTATGAAATTTGATGTCTTTCATTGTTGTGTGAAAAGGAAGTGGCCCTGCGATACAGGAAACGGACCACCGCTACCGTGTTCCAAAATCCCATATTTCCCAGGGCCGTATTCCCGACGCTCTGAACCTCCGACTCCGGTGCATAGTCAGGAGTCAAAACATCTCCAACTTCAGAACCCAGGGAGGCTGTATTTTTATTTTGGATCCATTCTTTTCAATGGGTTCCAGGAAGCTGAGTGGGGGCTGCCTGTGTCTCTTCCTCCGCTCGCGTGTGTGTGTGTGTGGTGTGTGTTATCTGGAGGCTGTTGGGGTGTTTAGGTTAGCCGTGACGTCATGACCGCGGCAGCGAGTATGTGTGACAGACAGAGAGGACACACAGCTGGCAGGGGGCATGGGGGTCTCCGCAGAGACAAAAACCAGGACCCTGGGGGTGTGTGTTTGTACAATACACTAGACTTCCCTCTACTCTATACTTTTCAGAGCAAATGGCATTATTCTTCCATAAAACCTCTGGTCTCCCTGTTTCTGTCTGTAGGCTAAGTAAGTCTATGGTTCCTGCCCTGGCTCTCTGAATGTCCTCTGGCCATTCTGCTTGCGTTGGTTCAGTGATGTCCGTGTCAATTTAGGCAGCCATGATATGATGGCATGTTTGATTAGTGAGGTTCAGGAATACCTCAGCCTCTGCCTCAAGGCTCCCGTCTTTCAGAACAGGACCCACATTTATTTACAGAACTCTCTCTCCCCTTTCTCTTTTTCCTTCCTTCGTTCCTTTTCTCTCGCTTTGTTCTGTTTTAGCTGACAGTCGTTGTTTTCAGTGGAGCGAATGAGGGTGAGAGTGGTGAAAAGCAGAGAATAAGGAAAGGGGGCTTGAAAGGGGGATGACATCCCTTTTCTCTTTCCCTTGTCAGTGTTTCTCGTCTCGTACCCTAGCCTCCCCTCTTTCTTCTCTCCCCCTCCATCCTGTCCTCTAATCCTACTCCCCCCCCCCTCCATCCTCTCCTCTCAACCTACTCTCTCCCCAACTCCTCTCCTCAATCTTCTCTCCCACCCTCCATCTTCTCCTCTTCTCTCTCCCCCTCTCCATCTTCTCCCCCCCCCCCCCGCCATCTTCTCTCTGCCCCTCTCCCCCCTCAATAAATGCTCACTGCCCCTCTCAGCACCCAGCTGCCCCACTACAGTCATTTGAGCAGCTCTGATACTCACTCACTCTCACACACACATGAATTACTCCAGACCAATTCTCTCTTCTATCTCCTTTTCTTCTCCTTTTCTCACCTTTTACACTCTACCTTTCATCTACTTCTCCTTGCCTTACCACACCAGCACTATTTCCTACTCCGTGTTGATGTTGGACTGTGGACCCCCCCAGATCTTTATTCATTAGTGTTGTATAGTCAACCTGACACAAGCAGCATCCCTCTCAGCAGTAGAAATAGTGCCTTTCAGTCAGCTCTCCTCACCCAAATATTATTCCCCCAACTGATAAAACATTTGGATTTACATTTCCTCTGGGAGTCTCTTGGTCTTTGGGTGCACAGTATCTACAGTCTATGTTCAAAATGGATCAGTCTTCTTTCACCTAGATTATTTTCCAGGCATGTTACAAAGGCCATCAATGGAACATCAAATGCTGATCTGGAGTGGATGTTGATTGGGGGTACCAATTCAGTCAGGTTAGGTCAAGTGGATCAGTTACAGTAGCTGTGGTCAGGTCAGTGGTTGGCGTGGGAACGGTTGAGAGGGGCGTGGTCAGAGTCTGACAGAAGCCACTGGGGCAGAGAGGCTGTTTATTGTTTTAACTTCAGTTCCTCAAATTGGAATCTCATAATTACGCATGTTAGATTGAGCAGTAGATGCACTCTGTGATTACAGAACACACAGAGACCTTAAAATAACTTGAATAACTCTATCTCTCTTTATCTTTCTCAATGTGTCTCTATATCTGAGTCTGTGCTGCTTTAATTCAGTGATTTGATACTGAATTCAGAGCTCAGATTTTTTTCTTGTCTCCTTTGATTGAACAGAATAATTGGAGCATCCATGACAGCTAGTCACGGTGTTGAATAAAACACTATTGTTATTTTACAGCGATCCACCAGAGGTTGGAGTCTGATGGGACAGAGAAGGTGGAGGGCTCCATGACACAGCGCCTGGAGAATGTCCTCAACAGTAAGCCTTCCATCTTTCTATCCATCCATACATCTTCAATATGCATCCGTCCATCCATCTATTCACTCTCTGTTAATATCTCTACCTCTCAGTTGGAACATACACCAATTCATAGGTCAAGTCAAATCAGTAGTATGTATTGTAATCTGAAGGCAGACATCATCCCAGCTGACATTGTTTAGACTACCTTCTCTCTCTATAGGAAGTCCAATTAGCAGGAAGTTTCTTCAGAAAACACCACCTACTTAACTATCAATCTGTTTGAGGATAGATAGAGTGCGATTTCGCCTCCTCGCCACCCACCAATTATATCACACACACCATGTTGTGTGTGTTCGTTTTTCCCTGTCTGTAGAGCGTCTCTTCCAGCTAGATCCTCTGTCCCTGTCTCCCATCTCATACATGATAATGTGACTCCTACAATGGAGCATCAATAAACATGTCCTCAGGGTTGAAGGTAAATAAACCTCCCTCCCGGACGCTGCTTTCATCCCCACAGCCCCAGACAGACACACATGTGGGCCCACAGCCCCAGACAGACACACATGTGGGCCCACAGCCCCAGACAGACACACATGTGGGCCCACAGCCCCAGACAGACACACATGTGGGCCCACAGCCCCAGACAGACACACATGTGGGCCCACAGCCCCAGACAGACATACATGTGGGCCCACAGCCCCAGACAGACATACATGTGGGCCCACAGCCCCAGACAGACATACATGTGGGCCCACAGCCCCAGACAGACATACATGTGGGCCCACAGCCCCAGACAGACATACATGTGGGCCCACAGCCCCAGACACACATACATGTGGGCCCACAGCCCCAGACAGAAATACATGTGGGCCCACAGCCCCAGACAGAAATACATGTGGGCCCACAGCCCCAGACAGACATACATGTGGGCCCACAGCCCCAGACAGACACACATGTGGGCCCACAGCCCCAGACAGACACACATGTGGGCCCACAGCCCCAGACAGACATACATGTGGGCCCACAGCCCCAGACAGACATACATGTGGGCCCACAGCCCCAGACAGACATACATGTGGGCCCACAGCCCCAGACAGACATACATGTGGGCCCACAGCCCCAGACAGACATACATGTGGGCCCACAGCCCCAGACACACATACATGTGGGCCCACAGCCCCAGACAGAAATACATGTGGGCCCACAGCCCCAGACAGACATACATGTGGGCCCACAGCCCCAGACAGACATACATGTGGGCCCACAGCCCCAGACAGATATACATGTGGGCCCACAGCCCCAGACAGACATACATGTGGGCCCACAGCCCCAGACAGACATACATGTGGGCCCACAGCCCCAGACAGACATACATGTGGGCCCACAGCCCCAGACAGACATACATGTGGGCCCACAGCCCCAGACAGATATACATGTGGGCCCACAGCCCCAGACAGACATACATGTGGGCCCACAGCCGAGAGCTCAGCAACCGCACACCTCCATAACTCCCTACATGTGGGCCTTCAGCCCGAGAGTAACCGAGCCACCCCTCCCCCACCCTCCAGTCACCACACACACCAGTGGGTCTACACAATCACAAACATCCCCCCGAAATATCAAAACAGCATGACAACTCGTCAGTCAGAGCCCAGAGTGGGGAGTGAAAAATGTGAAATATTTCTCTGTTCGCTGTTTCAATGTTTTTCCTTTTGAGATTTGGTGTGGTGGGGGCGAGAGGGCTAACCCCTTTTTCTGATTAAAATCATTTTTGCGAGTCCTTGTTTTTTCTTTTTTTGCCGGCACATCCGAGGCCACCCACAAAGCCGGAGAGTAGTGTGTGAATGGGCCTGGGAGGGAGAGAGAAGGAAAGACTGAGAGATACAGTGCCTTGCGAAAGTATTCGGCCCCCTTGAACTTTGCGACCTTTTGCCACATTTCAGGCTTCAAACATAAAGATATTAAACTGTATTTTTTTGTGAAGAATCAACAACAAGTGGGACACAATCATGAAGTGGAACGACATTTATTGGATATTTCAAACTTTTTTAATAAATCAAAAACTGAAAAATTGGGCGTGCAAAATTATTCAGCCCCCTTAAGTTAATACTTTGTAGTGCCACCTTTTGCTGCGATTACAGCTGTAAGTCGCTTGGGGTATGTCTCTATCAGTTTTGCACATCGAGAGACTGAAATGTTTTCCCATTCCTCCTTGCAAAACAGCTCGAGCTCAGTGAGGTTGGATGGCGAGCATTTGTGAACAGCAGTTTTCAGTTCTTTCCACAGATTCTCGATTGGATTCATGTCTGGACTTTGACTTGGCCATTCTAACACCTGGATATGTTTATTTTTGAACCATTCCATTGTAGATTTTGCTTTATGTTTTGGATCATTGTCTTGTTGGAAGACAAATCTCAGTCCCAGTCTCAGGTCTTTTGCAGACTCCATCAGGTTTTCTTCCAGAATGGTCCTGTATTTGGCTCCATCCATCTTCCCATCAATTTTAACCATCTTCCCTGTCCCTGCTGAAGAAAAGCAGGCCCAAACCATGATGCTGCCACCACCATGTTTGACAGTGGGGATGGTGTGTTCAGCTGTGTTGCTTTTACGCCAAACATAACGTTTTGCATTGTTGCCAAAAAGTTCAATTTTGGTTTAATCTGTCCAGAGCACCTTCTTCCACATGTTTGGTGTGTCTCCCAGGTGGCTTGTGGCAAACTTTAAATTACACTTTTTATGGATATCTTTAAGAAATGGCTTTCTTCTTGCCACTCTTCCATAAAGGCCAGATTTGTGCAATATACAACTGATTGTTGTCCTATGGACAGAGTCTCCCACCTCAGCTGTAGATCTCTGCAGTTCATCCAGAGTGATCATGGGCCTCTTGGCTGCATCTCTGATCAGTCTTCTCCTTGTATGAGCTGAAAGTTTAGAGGGACGGCCAGGTCTTGGTAGATTTGCAGTGGTCTGATACTCCTTCCATTTCAATATTATTGCTTGCACAGTGCTCCTTGGGATGTTTAAAGCTTGGGAAATCTTTTTGTATCCAAATCCGGCTTTAAACTTCTTCACAACAGTATCTCGGACCTGCCTGGTGTGTTCCTTGTTCTTCATGATGCTCTCTGCGCTTTTAACGGACCTCTGAGACTATCACAGTGCAGGTGCATTTATACAGAGACTTGATTACACACAGGTGGATTGTATTTATCATCATTAGTCATTTAGGTCAACATTGAATCATTCAGAGATCCTCACTGAACTTCTGGAGAGAGTTTGCTGCACTGAAAGTAAAGGGGCTGAATATTTTTGCACGCCCAATTTTTCAGTTTTTGATTTGTTAAAAAAGTTTGAAATATCCAATAAATGTCGTTCCACTTCATGATTGTGTCCCACTTGTTGTTGATTCTTCACAAAAAAATACAGTTTTATATCTTGATGTTTGAAGCCTGAAATGTGGCAAAAGGTCGCAAAGTTCAAGGGGGCCGAATACTTTCGCAAGGCACTGTAGCTGTCATGCTGTCCTTACTGACTCTCTCTCTCTACCTCTGCCTAGTTCAGGTAGCTTCCTGGCACACAGCTTCCTGGCACACAGCTTCCTGGCACACAGCTTCCTGGCACACAGCTTCCTGGCACACAGGCCACAGAGGGAAATCAGATTCTCGCCTGAAAGATAATATGTATTAGTAGAAAAAAAAATCTAGATTTTTTTTGATACCTGCCCTTTCTCTCTCTTTACTTCCTTCTCTCTACCCCCCTCCCCCCATCTCAGGAGCCAGTGATACAGCAGACACTCTGTTCCAGGAGGTTTTGGGGAGGAAGGATAAAGCTGACTCAACACGTAACGCCCTCAACGTTCTGCAGCGCTTCAAGTTCCTCTTTAACCTGCCGCTCAACATTGAACGAAACACACACAAGGTATACAGAACAGACACACACACACACCTGCCCCTCAACAAAGAGTGCAACATACACAAGGTGCCCATCATACACACACATATAGACAGATACACATACGGACGCACACACACACCACACACATTTCTATGTACACACACAGCATACACACCTCTCTCTATCTGTCGCTCATCATTAAGTACAGTATCCACAAGGTGGTGCTACAGAGGCCTGAATGTGTGTAGGGTGTATTCAGTTTACAATGCTAGAGTCTCATCTTGACATGTTCTTGTCCACTGTAGCTTTTTCTCTGTGTCACAAAATTCAACAAATGTGATGTTGTTACAGTGAGAGTTTAATGTTGTTGTGTTCTCTCTACATGTTATAATCATAAAGTATAATGTTGTTGTGTTCTCTCTACATGTTATAATCATAAAGTATCATGTTGTTGTGTTCTCTCTACATGTTATAATCATAAAGTATTATGTTGTGTTCTCTACATGTTATAATCATAAAGTATTATGTTGTTGTGTTCTCTCTACTTGTTATAATCATAAAGTATTATGTTGTTGTGTTCTCTACATGTTATAATCATAAAGTATTATGTTGTTGTGTTCTCTCTACATGTTATAATCATAATATATTATGTTGTTGTGTTCTCTACATGTTATAATCATAAAGTATTATGTTGTTGTGTTCTCTCTACATGTTATAATCATAAAGTATTATGTTGTTGTGTTCTCTACATGTTATAATCATAAAGTATTATGTTGTTGTGTTCTCTCTACATGTTATAATCATAAAGTATTATGTTGTTGTGTTCTCTACATGTTATAATCATAAAGTATTATGTTGTTGTGTTCTCTCTACTTGTTATAATCATAATATATTATGTTGTTGTGTTCTCTACATGTTATAATCATAATATATTATGTTGTTGTGTTCTCTACATGTTATAATCATAATATATTATGTTGTTGTGTTCTCTACATGTTATAATCATAAAGTATTATGTTGTGTTCTCTACATGTTATAATCATAAAGTAATATGTTGTTGTGTTCTCTCTACATGTTATAATCATTAAGTATTATGTTGTGTTCTCTCTACATGTTATAATCATAAAGTATTATGTTGTGTTCTCTCTACATGTTATAATCATAAAGTATTATGTTGTTGTGTTCTCTCTACATGTTATAATCATAAAGTATTATGTTGTTGTGTTCTCTCTACATGTTATAATCATAAAGTATTATGTTGTTGTGTTCTCTCTACATGTTATAATCATAAAGTATTATGTTGTTGTGTTCTCTCTACATGTTATAATCATAAAGTATTATGTTGTGTTCTCTCTACATGTTATAATCATAAAGTATTATGTTGTTGTGTTCTCTCTACGTGTTATAATCATAATATATTATGTTGTTGTGTTCTCTCTACATGTTATAATCATAAAGTATTAGGTTGTTGTGTTCTCTCTACATGTTATAATCATAAAGTATTATGTTGTTGTGTTCTCTCTACATGTTATAATCATAAAGTATTATGTTGTTGTGTTCTCTACATGTTATAATCATAAAGTATTATGTTGTTGTGTTCTCTCTACATGTTATAATCATAAAGTATTATGTTGTGTTCTCTACATGTTATAATCATAAAGTATTATGTTGTTGTGTTCTCTACATGTTATAATCATAAAGTATTATGTTGTGTTCTCTACATGTTATAATCATAAAGTATTATGTTGTTGTGTTCTCTACATGTTATAATCATAAAGTATTATGTTGTTGTGTTCTCTCTACATGTTATAATCATAAAGTATTATGTTGTGTTCTCTACATGTTATAATCATAAAGTATTATGTTGTTGTTCTCTACATGTTATAATCATAAAGTATTATGTTGTTGTGTTCTCTCTACATGTTATAATCATAAAGTATTATGTTGTTGTGTTCTCTACATGTTATAATCATAAAGTATAATGTTGTTGTGTTCTCTCTACATGTTATAATCATAAAGTATTATGTTGTTGTGTTCTCTACGTGTTATAATCATAATAAATTATGTTGTTGTGTTCTCTCTACATGTTATAATCATAAAGTATTATGTTGTTGTGTTTTCTCTACATGTTATAATCATAATATATTATGTTGTTGTGTTCTCTACATGTTATAATCATAAAGTATCATGTTGTTGTGTTCTCTCTACTTGTTATAATCATAAAGTATTATGTTGTTGTGTTCTCTACATGTTATAATCATAAAGTATTATGTTGTTGTGTTCTCTCTACATCTTATAATCATAAAGTATTATGTTGTGTTCTCTACATGTTATAATCATAAAGTATTATGTTGTTGTGTTCTCTCTACATGTTATAATCATAAAGTATTATGTTGTGTTCTCTACATGTTATAATCATAAAGTATTATGTTGTTGTGTTCTCTCTACATGTTATAATCATAAAGTATTATGTTGTGTTCTCTACATGTTATAATCATAAAGTATTATGTTGTTGTGTTCTCTCTACATGTTATAATCATAAAGTATCATGTTATTGTGTTCTCTACATGTTATAATCATAAAGTATTATGTTGTTGTTCTCTACATGTTATAATCATAAAGTATTATGCTGTGTTCTCTACATGTTATAATCATAAAGTATTATGTTGTGTTCTCTCTACATGTTATAATCATAAAGTATTATGTTGTTCTGTTCTCTCTACATGTTATAATCATAAAGTATCATGTTGTTGTGTTCTCTCTACATGTTATAATCATAAAGTATTATGTTGTTGTGTTCTCTCTACATGTTATAATCATAAAGTATTATGTTGTGTTCTCTCTACATGTTATAATCATAAAGTATTATGTTGTTGTGTTCTCTACATGTTATAATCATAAAGTATTATGTTGTTGTGTTCTCTACATGTTATAATCATAAAGTATAATGTTGTTGTGTTTTCTCTACATGTTATAATCATAAAGTATTATGTTGTTGTGTTCTCTACTTGTTATAATCATAAAGTATTATGTTGTTGTGTTCTCTCTACATGTTATAATCATAAAGTATTATGTTGTTGTGTTCTCTCTACATGTTATAATCATAAAGTATTATGTTGTTGTGTTCTCTCTACATGTTATAATCATAAAGTATTATGTTGTTGTGTTCTCTCTACATGTTATAATCATAAAGTATTATGTTGTTGTGTTCTCTTTACATGTTATAATCATAAAGTATCATGTTGTTGTGTTCTCTACATGTTATAATCATAAAGTATTATGTTGTTGTTCTCTACATGTTATAATCATAAAGTATTATCTTGTGTTCTCTACATGTTATAATCATAAAGTATCATGTTATTGTGTTCTCTACATGTTATAATCATAAAGTATTATGTTGTTGTTCTCTACATGTTATAATCATACATTATTATGTTGTGTTCTCTACATGTTATAATCATAAAGTATTATGTTGTTGTGTTCTCTACATGTTATAATCATAAAGTATTATGTTGTTGTGTTCTCTACATGTTATAATCATAAAGTATTATGTTGTTGTGTTCTCTACATGTTATAATCAATCATAAAGTATTATGTTGTGTTCTCTACATGTTATAATCATAAAGTATCATGTTGTTGTGTTCTCTCTACATGTTATAATCATAAAGTATTATGTTGTTGTGTTCTCTCTACATGTTATAATCATAAAGTATTATGTTGTTCTGTTCTCTCTACATGTTATAATCATAAAGTATTATGTTGTTCTGTTCCCTCTACATGTTATAATCATAAATTATTATGTTGTTCTCTACATGTTATAATCAATCATAAAGTATTATGTTGTGTTCTCTCTACATGTTATAATCATAAAGTATTATGTTGTTGTGTTCTCTACATGTTATAATCATAAAGTATTATGTTGTTGTGTTCTCTACATGTTATAATCATAAAGTATCATGTTGTTGTGTTCTCTACATGTTATAATCATAATATATTATGTTGTTGTGTTCTCTACGTGTTATAATCATAATATATTATGTTGTTGTGTTCTCTCTACATGTTATAATCATAAAGTATTATGTTGTTGTGTTTTCTCTACATGTTATAATCATAAAGTATTATGTTGTTGTGTTCTCTACTTGTTATAATCATAAAGTATTATGTTGTTGTGTTCTCTCTACATGTTATAATCATAAAGTATTATGTTGTTGTGTTCTCTCTACATGTTATAATCATAAAGTATTATGTTGTTGTGTTCTCTCTACATGTTATAATCATAAAGTATTATGTTGTTGTGTTCTCTCTACATGTTATAATCATAAAGTATTATGTTGTTGTGTTCTCTCTACTTGTTATAATCATAAAGTATTATGTTGTTGTGTTCTCTCTACATGTTATAATCATAAAGTATCATGTTGTTGTGTTCTTTCTACATGTTATAATCATAAAGTATCATGTTGTTGTGTTCTCTACATGTTATAATCATAAAGTATTATGTTGTTGTTCTCTACATGTTATAATCATAAAGTATTATCTTGTGTTCTCTACATGTTATAATCATAAAGTATCATGTTATTGTGTTCTCTACATGTTATAATCATAAAGTATTATGTTGTTGTTCTCTACATGTTATAATCATACATTATTATGTTGTGTTCTCTACATGTTATAATCATAAAGTATTATGTTGTTGTGTTCTCTACATGTTATAATCATAAAGTATTATGTTGTTGTGTTCTCTACATGTTATAATCATAAAGTATTATGTTGTTGTGTTCTCTACATGTTATAATCAATCATAAAGTATTATGTTGTGTTCTCTACATGTTATAATCATAAAGTATCATGTTGTTGTGTTCTCTCTACATGTTATAATCATAAAGTATTATGTTGTTGTGTTCTCTCTACATGTTATAATCATAAAGTATTATGTTGTTCTGTTCTCTCTACATGTTATAATCATAAAGTATTATGTTGTTCTGTTCCCTCTACATGTTATAATCATAAATTATTATGTTGTTGTTCTCTACATGTTATAATCAATCATAAAGTATTATGTTGTGTTCTCTCTACATGTTATAATCATAAAGTATTATGTTGTTGTGTTCTCTACATGTTATAATCATAAAGTATTATGTTGTGTTCTCTCTACATGTTATAATCATAAAGTATTATGTTGTTCTGTTCTCTCTACATGTTATAATCATAAAGTATCATGTTGTTGTTTTTCTCTACATGTTATAATCATAAAGTATTATGTTGTTGTGTTCTCTACATGTTATAATCAATCATAAAGTATTATGTTGTGTTCTCTACATGTTATAATCATAAAGTATCATGTTGTTGTGTTCTCTACATGTTATAATCATAAAGTATCATGTTATTGTGTTCTCTACATGTTATAATCATAAAGTATTATGTTGTAGTGTTCTCTACATGTTATAATCATAAAGTATTATGTTGTTGTGTTCTCTACATGTTATAATCATAAATTATTATGTTGTTGTGTTCTCTACATGTTATAATCAATCATAAAGTATTATGTTGTGTTCTCTACATGTTATAATCATAAAGTATTATGTTGTTGTTCTCTACATGTTATAATCATAAATTATTATGTTGTGTTCTCTACATGTTATAATCATAAAGTATTATGTTGTTGTTGTGTTCTCTACATGTTATAATCATAAAGTATTATGTTGTTGTGTTCTCTACATGTTATAATCATAAAGTATTATGTTGTTGTGTTCTCTACATGTTATAATCAATCATAAAGTATTATGTTGTGTTCTCTACATGTTATAATCATAAAGTATCATGTTGTTGTGTTCTCTCTACATGTTATAATCATAAAGTATTATGTTGTTGTGTTCTCTCTACATGTTATAATCATAAAGTATTATGTTGTTCTGTTCTCTCTACATGTTATAATCATAAAGTATTATGTTGTTCTGTTCCCTCTACATGTTATAATCATAAATTATTATGTTGTTGTTCTCTACATGTTATAATCAATCATAAAGTATTATGTTGTGTTCTCTCTACATGTTATAATCATAAAGTATTATGTTGTTGTGTTCTCTACATGTTATAATCATAAAGTATTATGTTGTGTTCTCTCTACATGTTATAATCATAAAGTATTATGTTGTTCTGTTCTCTCTACATGTTATAATCATAAAGTATCATGTTGTTGTGTTCTCTCTACATGTTATAATCATAAAGTATTATGTTGTTGTGTTCTCTACATGTTATAATCATAAAGTATTATGTTGTTGTGTTCTCTCTACATGTTATAATCATAAAGTATTATGTTGTGTTCTCTACATGTTATAGTCATAAAGTATTATTTTGTGATCTCTACATGTTATAATCATAAAGTATCATGTTATTGTGTTCTCTACATGTTATAATCATAAAGTATTATGTTGTAGTGTTCTCTACATGTTATAATCATAAAGTATTATGTTGTTGTGTTCTCTCTACATGTTATAATCATAAAGTATTATGTTGTTGTGTTCTCTCTACTTGTTATAATCATAAAGTATTATGTTGTTGTGTTCTCTCTACATGTTATAATCATAAAGTATTATGTTGTTGTGTTCTCTCTACATGTTATAATCATAAAGTATTATGTTGTTGTGTTCTCTCTACATGTTATAATCATAAAGTATTATGTTGTTGTGTTCTCTCTACTTGTTATAATCATAAAGTATTATGTTGTTGTGTTCTCTCTACATGTTATAATCATAAAGTATCATGTTGTTGTGTTCTTTCTACATGTTATAATCATAAAGTATCATGTTGTTGTGTTCTCTACATGTTATAATCATAAAGTATTATGTTGTTGTTCTCTACATGTTATAATCATAAAGTATTATCTTGTGTTCTCTACATGTTATAATCATAAAGTATCATGTTATTGTGTTCTCTACATGTTATAATCATAAAGTATTATGTTGTTGTTCTCTACATGTTATAATCATACATTATTATGTTGTGTTCTCTACATGTTATAATCATAAAGTATTATGTTGTTGTGTTCTCTACATGTTATAATCATAAAGTATTATGTTGTTGTGTTCTCTACATGTTATAATCATAAAGTATTATGTTGTTGTGTTCTCTACATGTTATAATCAATCATAAAGTATTATGTTGTGTTCTCTACATGTTATAATCATAAAGTATCATGTTGTTGTGTTCTCTCTACATGTTATAATCATAAAGTATTATGTTGTTGTGTTCTCTCTACATGTTATAATCATAAAGTATTATGTTGTTCTGTTCTCTCTACATGTTATAATCATAAAGTATTATGTTGTTCTGTTCCCTCTACATGTTATAATCATAAATTATTATGTTGTTGTTCTCTACATGTTATAATCAATCATAAAGTATTATGTTGTGTTCTCTCTACATGTTATAATCATAAAGTATTATGTTGTTGTGTTCTCTACATGTTATAATCATAAAGTATTATGTTGTGTTCTCTCTACATGTTATAATCATAAAGTATTATGTTGTTCTGTTCTCTCTACATGTTATAATCATAAAGTATCATGTTGTTGTGTTCTCTCTACATGTTATAATCATAAAGTATTATGTTGTTGTGTTCTCTCTACATGTTATAATCATAAAGTATTATGTTGTTGTGTTCTCTCTACATGTTATAATCATAAAGTATTATGTTGTGTTCTCTACATGTTATAGTCATAAAGTATTATTTTGTGATCTCTACATGTTATAATCATAAAGTATCATGTTATTGTGTTCTCTACATGTTATAATCATAAAGTATTATGTTGTAGTGTTCTCTACATGTTATAATCATAAAGTATTATGTTGTTGTGTTCTCTACATGTTATAATCATAAAGTATTATGTTGTTGTTCTCTACATGTTATAATCATAAAGTATTATGTTGTGTTCTCTACATGTTATAATCATGAAGTATTATGTTGTTGTGTTCTCTCTACATGTTATAATCATAAAGTATTATGTTGTCTTCTCTCTACATGTTATAATCATAAAGTATCATGTTGTTGTGTTCTCTCTACATGTTATAATCATAATATATTATGTGGTTGTTCTCTACATGTTATAATCATAAAGTATTATGTTGTGTTCTCTCTACATGTTATAATCATAAAGTATTATGTTGTTGTGTTCTCTCTACATGTTATAATCATAAAGTATTATGTTGTTGTGTTCTCTCTACATGTTATAATCATAAAGTATCATGTTGTTGTGTTCTCTCTACGTGTTATAATCATAATATATTATGTTGTTGTGTTCTCTCTACATGTTATAATCATAAAGTATTATGTTGTTGTGTTCTCTACTTGTTATAATCATAAAGTATTATGTTGTTGTGTTCTCTCTACATGTTATAATCATAAAGTATCATGTTGTTGTGTTCTCTACATGTTATAATCATAAAGTATTATGTTGTGTTCTCTACATGTTATAATCAGAAAGTATCATGTTGTGTTCTCTCTACATGTTATAATCATAATATATTATGTTGTTTTTCTCTACATGTTATAATCATAAAGTATTATGTTGTTGTGTTCTCTACATGTTATAATCAATCATAAAGTATTATGTTGTGTTCTCTACATGTTATAATCATAAAGTATCATGTTGTTGTGTTCTCTACATGTTATAATCATAAAGTATCATGTTATTGTGTTCTCTACATGTTATAATCATAAAGTATTATGTTGTAGTGTTCTCTACATGTTATAATCATAAAGTATTATGTTGTTGTGTTCTCTACATGTTATAATCATAAATTATTATGTTGTTGTGTTCTCTACATGTTATAATCAATCATAAAGTATTATGTTGTGTTCTCTACATGTTATAATCATAAAGTATTATGTTGTTGTTCTCTACATGTTATAATCATAAATTATTATGTTGTGTTCTCTACATGTTATAATCATAAAGTATTATGTTGTTGTTGTGTTCTCTACATGTTATAATCATAAAGTATTATGTTGTTGTGTTCTCTACATGTTATAATCATAAAGTATTATGTTGTTGTGTTCTCTACATGTTATAATCAATCATAAAGTATTATGTTGTGTTCTCTACATGTTATAATCATAAAGTATCATGTTGTTGTGTTCTCTCTACATGTTATAATCATAAAGTATTATGTTGTTGTGTTCTCTCTACATGTTATAATCATAAAGTATTATGTTGTTCTGTTCTCTCTACATGTTATAATCATAAAGTATTATGTTGTTCTGTTCCCTCTACATGTTATAATCATAAATTATTATGTTGTTGTTCTCTACATGTTATAATCAATCATAAAGTATTATGTTGTGTTCTCTCTACATGTTATAATCATAAAGTATTATGTTGTTGTGTTCTCTACATGTTATAATCATAAAGTATTATGTTGTGTTCTCTCTACATGTTATAATCATAAAGTATTATGTTGTTCTGTTCTCTCTACATGTTATAATCATAAAGTATCATGTTGTTGTGTTCTCTCTACATGTTATAATCATAAAGTATTATGTTGTTGTGTTCTCTACATGTTATAATCATAAAGTATTATGTTGTTGTGTTCTCTCTACATGTTATAATCATAAAGTATTATGTTGTGTTCTCTACATGTTATAGTCATAAAGTATTATTTTGTGATCTCTACATGTTATAATCATAAAGTATCATGTTATTGTGTTCTCTACATGTTATAATCATAAAGTATTATGTTGTAGTGTTCTCTACATGTTATAATCATAAAGTATTATGTTGTTGTGTTCTCTACATGTTATAATCATAAATTATTATGTTGTTGTGTTCTCTACATGTTATAATCAATCATAAAGTATTATGTTGTGTTCTCTACATGTTATAATCATAAAGTATCATGTTGTTGTGTTCTCTACATGTTATAATCATAAATTATGATGTTGTTGTTCTCTACATGTTATTATCATAAAGTATTATGTTGTGTTCTCTCTACATGTTATAATCATAAAGTATTATGTTGTTGTGTTCTCTACATGTTATAATCATAAAGTATTATGTTGTTCTCTACATGTTATAATCATAAAGTATTATGTTGTGTTCTCTACATGTTATAATCATAAAGTATTATGTTGTGTTCTCTACATGTTATAATCATGAAGTATTATGTTGTTGTGTTCTCTCTACATGTTATAATCATAAAGTATTATGTTGTCTTCTCTCTACATGTTATAATCATAAAGTATCATGTTGTTGTGTTCTCTCTACATGTTATAATCATAATATATTATGTGGTTGTTCTCTACATGTTATAATCATAAAGTATTATGTTGTGTTCTCTCTACATGTTATAATCATAAAGTATTATGTTGTTGTGTTCTCTCTACATGTTATAATCATAAAGTATTATGTTGTTGTGTTCTCTCTACATGTTATAATCATAAAGTATCATGTTGTTGTGTTCTCTCTACGTGTTATAATCATAATATATTATGTTGTTGTGTTCTCTCTACATGTTATAATCATAAAGTATTATGTTGTTGTGTTCTCTCTACATGTTATAATCATAAAGTATTATGTTGTTGTGTTCTCTACATGTTATAATCATAAAGTATTATGTTGTTGTGTTCTCTACTTGTTATAATCATAAAGTATTATGTTGTTGTGTTCTCTCTACATGTTATAATCATAAAGTATCATGTTGTTGTGTTCTCTACATGTTATAATCATAAAGTATTATGTTGTGTTCTCTACATGTTATAATCAGAAAGTATCATGTTGTGTTCTCTCTACATGTTATAATCATAATATATTATGTTGTTGTTCTCTACATGTTATAATCATAAAGTATTATGTTGTTGTGTTCTCTACATGTTATAATCAATCATAAAGTATTATGTTGTGTTCTCTACATGTTATAATCATAAAGTATCATGTTGTTGTGTTCTCTACATGTTATAATCATAAAGTATCATGTTATTGTGTTCTCTACATGTTATAATCATAAAGTATTATGTTGTAGTGTTCTCTACATGTTATAATCATAAAGTATTATGTTGTTGTGTTCTCTACATGTTATAATCATAAATTATTATGTTGTTGTGTTCTCTACATGTTATAATCAATCATAAAGTATTATGTTGTGTTCTCTACATGTTATAATCATAAAGTATCATGTTGTTGTGTTCTCTACATGTTATAATCATAAATTATGATGTTGTTGTTCTCTACATGTTATTATCATAAAGTATTATGTTGTGTTCTCTCTACATGTTATAATCATAAAGTATTATGTTGTTGTGTTCTCTACATGTTATAATCATAAAGTATTATGTTGTTGTTCTCTACATGTTATAATCATAAAGTATTATGTTGTGTTCTCTACATGTTATAATCATAAAGTATTATGTTGTGTTCTCTACATGTTATAATCATGAAGTATTATGTTGTTGTGTTCTCTCTACATGTTATAATCATAAAGTATTATGTTGTCTTCTCTCTACATGTTATAATCATAAAGTATCATGTTGTTGTGTTCTCTCTACATGTTATAATCATAATATATTATGTGGTTGTTCTCTACATGTTATAATCATAAAGTATTATGTTGTGTTCTCTCTACATGTTATAATCATAAAGTATTATGTTGTTGTGTTCTCTCTACATGTTATAATCATAAAGTATTATGTTGTTGTGTTCTCTCTACATGTTATAATCATAAAGTATCATGTTGTTGTGTTCTCTCTACGTGTTATAATCATAATATATTATGTTGTTGTGTTCTCTCTACATGTTATAATCATAAAGTATTATGTTGTGTTCTCTCTACATGTTATAATCATAAAGTATTATGTTGTTGTGTTCTCTACATGTTATAATCATAAAGTATTATGTTGTTGTGTTCTCTACTTGTTATAATCATAAAGTATTATGTTGTTGTGTTCTCTCTACATGTTATAATCATAAAGTATCATGTTGTTGTGTTCTCTACATGTTATAATCATAAAGTATTATGTTGTGTTCTCTACATGTTATAATCAGAAAGTATCATGTTGTGTTCTCTCTACATGTTATAATCATAATATATTATGTTGTTGTTCTCTACATGTTATAATCATAAAGTATTATGTTGTTGTGTTCTCTACATGTTATAATCAATCATAAAGTATTATGTTGTGTTCTCTACATGTTATAATCATAAAGTATCATGTTGTTGTGTTCTCTACATGTTATAATCATAAAGTATTATGTTGTTGTTCTCTACATGTTATAATCATAAAGTATTATTTTGTGTTCTCTACATGTTATAATCATACAGTATTATGTTGTTGTGTTCTCTACATGTTATAATCAATCATAAAGTATTATGTTGTTGTTCTCTACATGTTATAATCATAAAGTATTATGTTGTGTTGTCTACATGTTATAATCATAAAGTATTATGTTGTTGTGTTCTCTCTACATGTTATAATCATAAAGTATTATGTTGTTGTGTTCTCTACATATTATAATCATGAAGTATTATGTTGTTGTGTTCTCTCTACATGTTATAATCATAATATATTATGTTGTTGTGTTCTCTCTACATGTTATAATCATAACGTATTATGTTGTTGTGTTCTCTACATATTATAATCATGAAGTATTATGTTGTTGTGTTCTCTCTACATGTTATAATCATAATATATTATGTTGTTGTGTTCTCTCTACATGTTATAATCATAAAGTATTATGTTGTTGTATTTTCTACATATTATAATCATAAAGTATTATGTTGTTGTGTTCTCTACATGTTATAATCATAAAGTATTATGTTGTGTTCTCTACATGTTATAATCATGAAGTATTATGTTGTTGTGTTCTCTCTACATGTTATAATCATAAAGTATTATGTTTTTGTGATCTCTCTACATGTTATAATCATAAAGTATCATGTTGTGTTCTCTCTACATGTTATAATCATAAAGTATTATGTTGTGTTCTCTCTACATGTTATAATCATAAAGTATTATGTTGTTGTGTTCTCTACATGTTATAATCATAAAGTATTATGTTGTTGTGTTCTCTCTACATGTTATAATCATAAAGTATTATGTTGTTGTGTTCTCTCTACATGTTATAATCATAAAGTATTATGTTGTTGTGTTCTCTCTACATGTTATAATCATAAAGTATTATGTTGTTGTGTTCTCTCTACATGTTATAATCATAAAGTATTATGATGTTGTGTTCTCTCTACATGTTATAATCATTAAGTATTATGTTGTTGTGTTCTCTCTACATGTTATAATCATAAAGTATCATGTTGTTGTGTTCTCTCTACGTGTTATAATCATAATATATTATGTTGTTGTGTTCTCTCTACATGTTATAATCATAAAGTATTATGTTGTTGTGTTCTCTCTACTTGTTATAATCATAAAGTATTATGTTGTTGTGTTCTCTCTACATGTTATAATCATAAAGTATTATGTTTTTGTTCTCTACATGTTATAATCATAAAGTATTATGTTGTGTTCTCTCTTCATGTTATAATCATAATGTATTATGTTTTTGTTCTCTACATGTTATAATCATAAAGTATTATGTTGTGTTCTCTACATGTTATAATCATAAAGTATTATGTTGTTGTGTTCTCTCTACTTGTTATAATCATAAAGTATTATGTTGTGTTCTCTCTACATGTTGTAATCATAAAGTATTATGTTGTGTTCTCTCTACATGTTATAATCATAAAGTATTATGTTGTGTTCTCTACATGTTATAATCATAAAGTATTATGTTGTGTGCTCTACATGTTATAATCATAAAGTATTATGTTGTGTTCTCTCTACTTGTTATAATCATAAAGTATTATGTTGTTGTGTTCTCTCTACATGTTATAATCATAAAGTATTATGTTGTTGTGTTCTCTCTACTTGTTATAATCATAAAGTATTATGTTGTTGTGTTCTCTCTACATGTTATAATCATAAAGTATTATGTTGTTGTGTTCTCTCTACTTGTTATAATCATAAAGTATGATGTTGTGTTCTCTCTACATGTTATAATCATAAAGTATTATGTTGTGTTCTCTCTACATGTTATAATCATAAAGTATTATGTTGTGTTCTTTACATGTTATAATCATAAAGTATTATGTTGTTGTGTTCTCTCTACATGTTATAATCATAAAGTATCATGTTGTGTTCTCTACATGTTATAATCATAAAGTATTATGTTGTGTTCTCTCTACATGTTATAATCATAAAGTATTATGTTGTTGTGTTCTCTACATGTTATAATCATAAAGTATTATGTTGTTGTGTTCTCTCTACATGTTATAATCATAAAGTATCATGTTGTTGTGTTCTCTACATGTTATAATCATAAAGTATTATGTTGTGTTCTCTCTACATGTTATAATCATAAAGTATTATGTTGTTGTCCTCTACATGTTATAATCATAAAGTATTATGTTGTTGTGTTCTCTCTACATGTTATAATCATAAAGTATTATGTTGTTGTGTTCTCTCTACATGTTATAATCATAAAGTATTATGTTGTTGTGTTCTCTCTACATGTTATAATCATAAAGTATTATGTTGTTGTGTTCTCTCTACATGTTATAATCATAAAGTATTATGTTGTTGTGTTCTCTCTACATGTTATAATCATAAAGTATCATGTTGTTGTGTTCTCTACATGTTATAATCATAAAGTATTATGTTGTGTTCTCTCTACATGTTATAATCATAAAGTATTATGTTGTTGTTCTCTACATGTTATAATCATAAAGTATTATGTTGTTGTGTTCTCTCTACATGTTATAATCATAAAGTATTATGTTGTTGTGTTCTCTCTACATGTTATAATCATAAAGTATTATGTTGTGTTCTCTCTACATGTTATAATCATAAAGTATTATGTTGTTGTGTTCTCTCTACATGTTATAATCATAAAGTATTATGTTTTGTTCTCTCTACATGTTATAATCATAAAGTATTATGTTGTGTTCTCTACATTTTATAATCATAAAGTATTATGTTGTTGTTCTCTACATGTTATAATCATAAAGTATTATGTTGTGTTCTCTACATGTTATAATCATAATATATTATGTTGTTGTGTTCTCTCTACATGTTATAATCATAAAGTATTATGTTGTTGTGTTCTCTACATGTTATAATCATAAAGTATTATGTTGTTGTTCTCTACATGTTATAATCATAAAGTATTATGTTGTTGTGTTCTCTACATGTTATAATCATGAAGTATTATGTTGTTGTGTTCTCTACATGTTATAATCATAAAGTATTATGTTGTTGTTCTCTACATGTTATAATCATAAAGTATTATGTTGTTGTGTTCTCTACATGTTATAATCATAAAGTATTATGTTGTTGTTCTCTACATGTTATAATCATAAAGTATTATGTTGTTGTGTTCTCTACATGTTATAATCATAAAGTATTATGTTGTTGTGTTCTCTACATGTTATAATCATAAAGTATTATGTTGTTGTTCTCTACATGTTATAATCATAAAGTATTATGTTGTTGTGTTCTCTACATGTTATAATCATAAAGTATTATGTTGTTGTTCTCTACATGTTATAATCATAAAGTATTATGTTGTTGTTCTCTACATGTTATAATCATAAAGTATTATGTTGTTGTGTTCTCTACATGTTATAATCATAAAGTATTATGTTGTGTTCTCTCTACATGTTATAATCATAAAGTATTATGTTGTTGTGTTCTCTCTACATGTTATAATCATAAAGTATTATGTTTTGTTCTCTCTACATGTTATAATCATAAAGTATTATGTTGTGTTCTCTACATGTTATAATCATAATATATTATGTTGTTGTGTTCTCTCTACATGTTATAATCATAATATATTATGTGGTTGTTCTCTACATGTTATAATCATAAAGTATTATGTTGTTGTGTTCTCTCTACTTGTTATAATCATAATATATTATGTTGTTGTGTTCTCTCTACATGTTGTAATCATAAAGTATTATGATGTTGTGTTCTCTCTACATGTTATAATCATAAAGTATTATGTTGTTGTGTTCTCTACATGTTATAATCATAAAGTATTATGTTGTTGTGTTCTCTCTACTTGTTATAATCATAATATATTATGTTGTTGTGTTCTCTCTACATGTTGTAATCATAAAGTATTATGATGTTGTGTTCTCTCTACATGTTATAATCATAAAGTATTATGTTGTTGTGTTCTCTACATGTTATAATCATAAAGTATTATGTTGTTGTGTTCTCTCTACGTGTTATAATCATAATATATTATGTTGTTGTGTTCTCTCTCAGGGAGATTATGATGTGGTGATCAACGACTATGAGAAAGCCAAGTCTCTGTTTGGGAACACTGAGGTCCCCGTCTTTAAAAAAGGTAGGATAAAGTGAAGAGATCGGTGAACATTTTAATTTGATTTAATAAAAAAAAAAATATTTCACCTTTATTTAACCAGGTAGCCTAGTTGAGAACATGTTCTCATTTACAACTGCGACCTGGCCAAGATAAAGCGAAGCAGTTCGACACAAACAACAACACAGAGTTACACATGGAATAAACAAACATACAGTCAATAATACAGTAGAAAAGGTCTATATACAGTGTGTGCAAATGAGGTAGGATAAGGGAGGTAAGGCAATAAATAGGCCATAGTGGCAAAGTAGTTCCAATATAGCAATTAAACACTGGAATGGTAGATGTGCAGAAGATGAATGTGCAAGTAGAGATACTGGGGTGCAAAGGTGCAAGATAATTAAATAAATACAGTATGGAGATGAGGTAGTTGGATGGGCTATTTACAGGAGCAGTGATCTGTGATCTGTGCTTTAAGCTAGTAAGGGAGATATGAGTCTCCAGCTTCAGTGATTTTTGCAGTTTGTTCCAGTCATTGGCAGCAGAGAACTGGAAGGAAAGGCGGCCAAAGGAGGAATTGGCTTTGGGGGTGACCAGTGAGATATACCTGCTGAAGCGCGTGCTATGGGTGGGTGCTGCTATGGTGACCTGAGATAAGCTGAGATAAGGCGGGGCTTTACCTAGCAGAGACTTGTAGATGACCTGGAGCCAGTGGGTCATATACTGTACTGCAACCGAGTAAGTGTGATCCTCTCCTCCTGTGTGTCTGTCTATAGTGTATGCCGAGGTGGAGACTAGGATCGGGGCTCTGAGGAGTTTGCTACTGGACAAACTACTGGAGACGCCATCTACCTTGCATGACCAGAAGAGATACATCAGGTGTCAGTAAACTTCATGTATATGTACTGTAGCCAGGAAGGCGGTGTGTTACATTCTCCCCATTCTCACTGCCCTCTCTCACTTTCTATATGTTTATCTCTCGTTGTATACCTGTCTACAAAGCCTTGCTTGCTCTTTTGCTTTCTCTCTTACTTCCCTGTCTCTCCTTAAATACCATCTGTCTGTTGCTCTTTCTCTCCTTATTACTCTATTTCCCTCTCCCTCGCTCTCCTTTTTCCTCTTTTCCGCTCTCCATCTTTCTCTCTTCCCCCTTCTCCTGCTCCCTCATTCTCTTCTACTCCTCTCCCTCCTCTCCCTCCATCCTCATAGTTGTGGTCTGTGATAGTTTATTATTACTCAGAACGACCCGTCAGAACCAGAGAGAGCAGCTCACGATCACAGCAGCCATCTTTCATCCTGCTACATTACATTAGAGCTAGCTGGCTTTAAACATCCACCATGCCAAACCTCCTGTTTACCTTACACCCATTAGGGGGAACCTAGGGGGTCTCTGGTGGGGGTTGTGGTGGAGTAAAGTCAGACATGGTTTCAAATAGTTTCATACAGTATTTGTTTCCCTTCAAATATTTTAGTTGCTCTTGATAGAAATTGCCTGATTTAAAAATGGAACCAACAGAATAGTCCCAAATGGGCAAACCGTGCCCACCTGGAAATCCAGGTTGACTTAATCGAATGCAAAAAAACGATTTGAAAGGAAAAGAATACTGTTTGAATCCAAATAGTTGGCTTGTTGTGTCTTGTAGGGGTTTGGGGGCTGGAGGTTCCCTTGTAATGAGGAACAAATGATTCTGGTCTGGTCGGGTCTGCCTGTTATGTGATGGTGTCAGCCCACAATGAGAGAGTAGAGAGTATCTCAGTCATTTGAGATTATCCCACACAGTACTGAGTGATGTACAGGGAATGTAGTGGGGAAGAGGACTGTGGGTAGGGGATGAGGGTTTTAGTGATGAGATGGGGATGAGGGTTTTGGTGATGAGTTGGGGAGGGGATGAGGGTTTTGGGGATGAGTTGGGGAGGGGATGAGGGTTTTGGGGATGAGTTGGGGAGGGGATGAGGGTTTTGGGGATGAGTTGGGGAGGGGATGAGGGTTTTGGGGATGAGTTGGGGAGAGGATGAGGGTTTTGGGGATGAGTTTGGGAGGGGATGAGGGTTTTGGGGATGAGTTTGGGGGATGAGTTGGGGCGGGGATGAGGGTTTGGGAATGTTTTGGAGATGAGGTTAAGGCAAAGGCTACAGGAGATGGAGGTTGCTGGGTTTAGACTTAAATCTGAAGAGTGTCATGTTGAAGTGTTTGTTTTAAATCCATTTCTTACCTGAGTGTGTCAGCATTGACAACATCACCTGTGAAGTGCTGTGCCCACATTCTAATTCTTACCTGTGTGTGTTCCTTCCAGGTATCTGTCTGACCTGCATGCACCAGGGGACCCTGCCTGGCAGTGTATCTACGCCCAGCACAAGTGGATCCTCGGACTGATGCAGAACTGCAAGGAGGAGTTTATCAATGACCAGAGAGGTGAGTTACAGACACACACACACACACACACACACACACACACACACAGAGAGTCACACACACACGTAATATAGAAAGAAAAGCCCTTATTTCCCCATTTCAGTCAGACTGGTTAGGTTGACTAAGAGAATTCTTGCATTCTCTTTACCATATCCCGACACACTCCCCCTTTCCTCTCTTGCTCTTTTTCTCCACGTCCCTCTCTCCCCTTTTCCATCTCTCATTCTGACAGAGTCAGTGTGTTTATTTTTTCATGAGCGTATGAAAAAGATGAAAGAGAGGGACTCTTGGTGTTGGACTTGGGTTTCAGGGCCCGAGACACACCGCGTGCGGCCGCACAGATGGATTGGAACAATTAACCCCAATTAAGCTGTTTCTCTGTTAAATCAGCCAGCAGGAAAATGTGGATGTGAAACCTTCCTCTCAGGAAGAATAGTACAGCAACGCATGAACACACACACACTCAAACACACATGCTAACCTCTCACCATTACAATAAAGAGAGGTTAGCATGTCTTGGGGGTATGATATTTTTGCATCTGTAACTTTCTCACTCATTATTCATGATTCATTCAGGACTACACTCTTAGAAAGGTGCAATCTAGGACCTAAATGGGTTCTTCGGCTGTCCCCATAGGATTACCCTTCGAAGAACCCTTTTGGGTTCCATGTAAAACCCTTTCCACAAAGGGTTCTACATGGAACCCAAAAGAGTTCTCCACAATACATTATTTACCATTCATTTCTATTGGGCATAAAATAATCGTAAACACAACCAAAACAAAAAGCAAATACATCCAACAAGCTTGATGTAATCATTGCATGCTATGAATATGGGACCCAGACACACACATACACAGAACACTGCGATGACTGCCGTACGCAGTGGAGTCCGAGTATAAACAGGGCTAATGATAAGGGGAACAGTGGTTTCCGGGGCTCAGGGTGATGAATATGGGGGCTCTACCACTCCGCTCACACGGAGCTGCTTCTCTCATATCTGGGATGGAGTTAGTTACACATCACAACAGACATGGACACCTGTCAGTCAGCTGTTAGTCTACACAGAGTCAGGAAGTCAGATGTGTGAATTTAGTGAGGGCTCAGAGTATATAGGCCTACTGTATGTAAGTACATGGATGACACCAGTCACTCAGTTTCATTTAGGGAATGATTTAAAGAAAACATTGAATATCAAAAGCACACACAGACACACACTATGCAGCAGCAGCTGTCTCCTGGCCCCCTGTCTTGTCTTGTGAGCTCAGCCACTCATATACCTGGCAGCCATTTACACCTGTAGACCACATCCCTGCTTCCCTCACCCTCACCCTCCAACCCCAGCTCCCGAAACCAGTGCTTCCCAAAAACAACCCCTCCCAGTATCTCTCAAACCCTTCCTCCACCAGCTCCACTCTCACTTCTGACATCCATCATCACACACACACACCCTATTGTCAGAGTCACACCTGGCAGGGCAGGCCTATTAACTCTGTGATTGATTGGTTGTGTCTATAGTAACTGATGTAATTTTCCTCTTTCATTCCTGGGGTAGCGAAATGCTCCGGAATGTTCCGGTCTAGAACGTGACGGTTCCGAAGCCCATTCTAGGGTGTTATAATTACCTCAGAAAATGATCCTAAAACGTGAATTAGCTGTATTTTCCCTTGGTTGAAACTAATTAATCACATGTTGATGTGTGGTTAGTTGGTTTGTAAGCACAGCAGCGATCAGTGCAGCGCTGGCAGTCAAATCAAATCAAATTTTATTGGTCACATACATGTGTTTAGTAGATGTTTAGTAGATGTAGTGAAATGCTTGTGTTTCTATCTCCGACAGTGCAGTAATATCTAACAAGTAATATCTAAAAATGTCACAACATATACCCAATACACACAAATCTAAAGAAAGGAATTAAGAATATATAAATATATGGACGAGCAATGTCAGAGCGCCATAGACTAAGATACAGTAGAATAGTATAGAATACAGTATATACATATGAGATGAGTAATGCAAGATATGTAAAGTTTATTAAAGTGACTAGTGTTCCATTTATTAAAGTGGCCTCTAATGTGCTAGTGATGTCTATTTAACAGTCTGATGACCTTGAGATAGAAGCTGTTTTTCAGTCTCTCATTTCCAGCTTTGATGCACCTGTACTGACCTGACAATGAGACCTATACAATCGCAATGGCCAATGCGCAATTCTCTCACTCCGTACCTCAAATCCATATGAAATATCCTTGTAAAATAGTTGCTGTGGAACTTATAATTGAGAGTTGAGAAATACCTACAGAAAGCTGAGAACATCCTCTCTCCATCTGTGACAACAAGATAACTGTCTTTTCCCAGCAATACGATTTTAAAATGTTATACAATCAGAAAACTTTCTTTCTCCCAGAGCATTTTTTCACCCCGGGAAAGGGAGAGTGGCTCGCTCGACACAAAAACAGGACCCAGCAAAACAGGTACAGGGGCCGGCAGACACTTTCATTACAGGAATCATGAGGATAATGTAGCCTACTTTACTGTTTGACCAACATAGGAAGTTTTTAGTGAGGTGAATAATTGTGCAGCCAACACCGACGCGACCAATACATATTTTTTAACTCGCACAGCAAAGTCAAAGGGTCACAAAAGGCAACTAAAAGGTTGCAGTCTGGAGCCCTGCCTTGTAGGGCGTTTCGCTATAGGCATACTCTCTAACTTTTGTTTTACTTCAATGAAAAAGGCCTCCATCTTCACAATCAACAGTAGCCTAGGTCAAGGCTCCTCTTTCACTTTCTCTCTCTCCTCAGCAGCAGGGCAGCCCCGAACAATTTGGCTACAAATTAATTTATCAGCTTGAAAAAAAATATATATATGTTTTTTTTTTTATTAACCCATCCACCACCCCCCTTCTTCAGAGGACACATCTTGTTTGGTTTTTACAGCTTTTCTGCTACATTTTACAAATACATTTTACATACACATATTGCATACTTTTATATAAAGCAAACACATAACAATAATACATGACCAAACATGAGCTCTTTAATCCCGCCCCTCAGCCACTCACAGCCCATCCACCTATCACCATAGACCTCAGCTCTTTAATCCCGCCCCTCAGCCACTCACAGCCCATCCACCTATCACCATAGACCTCAGCTCTTTAATCTCAACCCTCAGCCACTCTCAGCCCATCCCACCTATCACTATAGACCATTATCGTTTTGTTTCCATGTGCCATATATTTTTAAATTTTGTGATGTTTTACGTACATTTTGAACCTTTCTAATCATATAGAATCGCTCAACACTGCTATTTGTAGAGTTCATTTTAAGTGAATGTTGTAATTTTTTAACCATTCCCGAACCTGTGACCAGAAACAAGCTACATAGGGGCAATACCAGAATAAATAGCATCAAAATCTACAGTGCTGAGATTGTTGTATGCCCCGTATATATAGCATTCTGTTGGTGACATGAATTTTGTATAATCATTTAAATGGAAAAACTCAGTGTTGAATCAAGTGTTGTTTTTTGTACTAGTTCATAAACCATGTGCCATGGAATCGGTACATCAAAATTCTCTTCCCATTTATTTTGCAACCTGTACGGCGCAGAAACTGTATCAACATTTTTGTCCTCAAATGAAACTGGTATATTTTTCTATTTATGCCATTTCCTTTCAGCCAATTTGTATCTTTAATACAGTGGGGCAAAAAAGTATTTAGTCAGCCACCAATTGTGCAAGTTCTCCCACTTAAAAAGAAAAATATTATAAAAATGTTCCATACGGAATGTTTTTTTATTAATCAGTATATTTGAGTTTAACCATAACATTTGTTGTAGTATTTGTTCTATCTTTTCTGGAGGGTAAAATTGTAACCAGATTTGTATGGCTTGTTCAAGAAAGGGCGATCATTAAAACAAAATTCAATTTTCAATTAGAGAGAAGTTGTAATCTGTATAAAGGCAAAAATGTAGTTTTTGAACAACAGATGAGCCTTTATTAATAATGTACTGGAGAACCATTTGGGGTTTAAGTATAATTGATGTATGAGTGAGGCTTTTAGTGAGAGGTTTAAAGCTTTAATGTTTTGTCATTTTAGCCCCCCCAAACTCATATTCATTATATAAGTAGGCACACCCACACACACATACTGGACACCATGGGAAAGGGTTCACCCAACACCTGTATCAACAGCAACAACTCTGATCCCTCTTTCTATAAAAAAAAGATGGGAACATGGCCAGGAATGAGAGAGAAAGAGAGAGAATGCAGCTCCATATGTGCAGAATCTCTCTGTCTGTCTGTGTGCCCATTGCTTTGCGTCTTTGTGCGTGTGGGTTGTGTGCATGCTTAAATATGTACTTCCAAACATACAGTGCCTTCAGAAAGTAATCACACCTCTAGACTTTTTCCAGATGTTGTTGTATTACAAATTGGGATTAAAATGGATTTGTCATCTTTTGTCAACGATCTACACAAAATATTCTGTAATGCCAAAGTGGAAGAAAATTCCAGAGCAGACTAGATTAAAAATCTGTTGATGTGCCCTTGAGCAAGGTACTTAACCTTAATTGCTCTGCATAAGAGCGTCTGCTAAATCATAAGAGCGTCTGCGTTGGTTATGCGCTGGGTATTTGAATCAGCGGTGTAGTACTAGGACAAAAACCAAAACGTACACCCAGGGGGGCCCCAGGACCGAGTTTGGCAAATGCTGTGCTAAATGACTGAAGAGTAAAAATGCAAGTTGGTTGTTCATCATTGCTAGACAGCCATTTTCAAGTCTTTCCATAGATTTTCAAGCCGATTTAAGTCAAAACCCTAGTCCTTGCCGATGACAAGCATACCCATACCATAATACAGCCACCACCATGCTTGAAAATATGAAGAGTGTGTTATGTTACTATTGTGGAGTAACTACAATGTTGTTTAATCCATCCTCAGTTATCTCCTCTGACAGCCATTAAACTCTGTTACTGTTCTAAAGTTACCAGTGGCCTCATGGTGAAATCACTGAGCGGTTTCCTTCCTCTCCGGCAACTGAGTCCACCTGTATCTTTGTAGTGACTGGGTGTATTGATACACCATCCAAAGTGTAATTAATAACTTCACCATGCTCTAAGGGATATTCAATGCCATCTACCAGTAGGTCTCCTCCTTTGCGAAACATTGGAAAACCTCCCTGGTCTTTGAGGTTGAATTTGTACTTGAAATTCACTGCTCGACAGAGAGACCTTATAGGTAATTGTTTGTGTGGGGTACAGAGATGGGGTAGTAATTTAAAACAGGTTAAACACTACTATTGTACACAGAGTCCATGCAACTTATTCTGTGACCTTGTTAAGCACATTTTTACTCCTGAACTAATTTAGGCTTGCCATAACAAGTGTTGAATACTTATTGACTGAAGACATTTTAGCGTTTCATTTTTTATTAATTCATTTCTAAAAAACATAATTCCACTTTGACGTTATGGGGTATTGTGTGTAGATCAGTGACACAAAATCTAAATGTAATCCATTTTAAATTCGGCTGTAACACAACAAAATGTGCAAAAGTACAGGGTGAATATTTTCTGAAGGCCCTGTATGTGTGTATAAATGTGTGTGTATGAAAGATGATGTGCTTCTCTGGAGGGTGCTTATGGTCTCTTTCCTGGTTTATCTGACTCACCTTGTAGTTTACTAACATTTGTAGATGGAAGGGTTTGGTTAGTGCTTGTGCACAGTCAGCCTGCAGCCCTTCAATCTGGGGGATTCACCAAGCTCACTGACCACAACAGAGCGAGTGTGTCATGTTTTGGAAATAAGTCAGCTCTTTTTCTTACTGCATTTACAGTAAAGGATCTGTAGGCGTTCTAGTGGTGTTGTTTCTATCAGTACTTTACCCTGACTTTCATTTTGTCTACTCCCTTCACAGAACAGCGCAAACTGGCTCTAACCAGTATAGAAAGAGGAGTGGGAGGCCCCGGTGCACAACTGAGCAAGTAGACAAGTACATTAGGTGACTCCGGGATGCTGGCCTAGGCAAAGTTGCAAAGAAAAACCATATCTCAGACTGGCCAATAAAAAAGACTAAGATGGGTTAAAGAACACAGACACTGGACAGAGGAACTCTGCCTAAAAGGCCAGCTTCCCGGGGTGGCCTCTTCACTGTTGACGTTGAGGCTGGTGTTTTGTGGGTACTATATAATGAAGCTTGCAGTTGAGGACTTTTTAGGCATCTGCTTCTCAAACTAGACACTCTAATGTACTTGTCCTCTTGCTCAGTTGTGCACCGGGGCCTCCCACTCCTCTTTCTATTCTGTTTAGAGCCAGTTTTCTCTGATCTGTGAAGGGAGTAGTACACAGCGTTGTATGGGATCTTCAGTTTCTGGGCAATTTCTCGCAAGGAATAGCTTTCATTTCTCAGAACAAGAATAGACTGACGAGTTTCAGAAGAAAGTACTTTTGTTTCTGGACATTTTGAGCCTGTCATCGAACCCACAAATGCTGAGAGACCTCGCTACTGTTATTTTTCACTGTCTTTTTACTGTTGTTTTTATTTCTTTACTTATATTGTTCACCTAATACCTTTTTTTACACTGTTGGTTAGAGCCTGTAAGTAAGCATTCCACTGTAAGGTCTACCTACACCTGTTGTATTCGGCGCACGTAACAAATAAACTTTGATGCTCCAGATACTCAACTAGTTTAAAGGTCAGTTTTATAGCTTCTTTAATCAGAACAACAGTTTTCAGCTGTGCTAGAATAATTGCAAAAGTGTTTTCTAATGATCAATTAGCCTTTTAAAATGATAAACTTGAATTAGCTAACACAACGTGCCATTAGATCACAGGAGAGATGGTTGCTGATAATTGGCCTCTGTACGCCTATGTAGATGTTCCATTAAAATCAGCCGTTTCCAGCTACAATAGTAATTTACAACATTAACAATGTCTACGCTGTATTTCTGATCAATTTGATGTTATTTTAATGGACAAAATGTTTTGCTTTTCTTTCAAAAACGAGGACATTTCTAAGTGACCCCAAACTTTTGAACGGTAGTGTGTGTGTGTATATATATATATATATATATATATATATATATATATATATATATATGTATATATATATATATATATATATATATATATATATATATATATATATATATATATATATATATATATATATATATATATATATATATATATATATATATATATATGTATGTATGTATGTATATATATATATATATATATATATATATATATATATATATATATATATATATATATATATATATATATATATATATATATATATATATATATATATACAGTACCAGTCATAAGTTTGGACACAAATACTCATTCAAGGGTTTTTCTTTATTTGTACTATTTCCTACATTGTAGAATAATAGTGAAGACATCAAAACTATGAAATAACACATATGGAGTCATATAGTAACCCAAAAAGTGTCAATGGAAGCAAGTCCCTGCAGCAATGTTCCAACTTCTAGTGAAAAGCCTTCCCAGAAGAGTGGAGGCTGTTATAGCAGCAAAGGGAGGACCAACTCCATATTCGTGCACAGGATTTTGGAATGAGATATTCGATGAACATGTGTCCACATACTAATGGTCATATAGTGATTTTTCTATTTGGTCCTCAAACTTGAACTCGACTCTGAGGCGAAAATGAGGCGTTTTCCGCGATCCGGAATACGGGCTTTCTGAGCCAGCATACACTGCCTCATCTGATTGATTGAGTTGGCGGGCTTTCTGACTTTGTGGCTGTGGTAACTAGTGATGTCCCATCTCGTGGAGAGCAGCACTGTAGCTCTCTTTCCCCATCTAGTGGAGACTGGAGCGCAGTAAGTGGCCTGATCAGGCCAGCGTAATCTGTCCCAGATCCAACAGACATCACTCTGCCCAGCTAAACTGAATTCACCTCTGCCTTGTACAAACCCACTGCCCTCTCCTCAGCTCCCCTTTGCTCCCTTCTCCTCCTCCTCTCTCGCGCATCACTCTGAAACAACGGGGCATTCTCTGCATCGCCGGCAAGGGGAGAGATGGATCAAAAGACAAATAAAGAAAGGAGGAGGGGATTGTTTGGTGTGAAAGCCTGCTGAGATTATTGAGGAATTTGGAGTTATTATGAAAACGGTTGATTTAATCTCTCAAGTATTTGATCCTGTGGGTTCTCTCTCTCTCTGTCTCTCTCACTCTCACTCTCTCTCTCTCTCTGTCTCTCTCTCTCTCTGTCTCTCCCTACCTCTCTCCCTCTATTTCGCCATCTCAGTGGGGTTGGGGGCCATAGCCCTGGATCTAGAGGGGGACCCTCGCCCGTCGGCCCTCAGCAGGATCAGGGACACAGCTTCTCTGAAGAGGGGGTGCAGTCTGCGTACCCCCCGCCCCAGCAGTGAGTAACACTAGCTACACTATATAAACTCAGCAAAAAAAGAAATGTCCTCTCACTGTCAACTGCATTTATTTTCAGCAAACGTAACGTGTAAATATTTGTATGAAAAAAACATGATTCAACAACTGAGACATTAACTGAACACGTTCCACAGACATGTGACTAACAGAAATTGAATAATGTGTCCCTGAACAAAGGGGGGGGGGGGGGGGGGGTCAAAATGAAAAGTAACAGTCAATATCTGGTGTTGAGTCAATATCTCAGCGTTGAGATTACCTGCAATTACAACAAGCTCAGTCCGATGATGCTGTGACACACCGCCCCAGACCATGACGGACCCTCCACCTCCAAATCGATCCCGCTCCAGAGTAAAGGCCTCGGTGTAACGCACTTTCCTTCGACGATAAACGCAAATCCGACCATCACCCCTGGTGAGACTAAACTGCGACTCGTCAGTGAAGAGCACTTTTTGCTAGTCCTGTCTGGTCCAGCGACGGTGGGTATGTGCCCATAGGCAACATTGTTGCCATTGATGTCTGGTGAGGACCTGCCTTACAACAGGCCTACAAGCCCTCAGTCCAGCCTCTCTCAGCCTACAGTCTGAGCACTGATGGAGGGATTGTGCGTTCCTGGTGTAACTCAGGCAGTTGTTGTTGCCATCCTGTACCTGTCCCACAGGTGTGATTTTCAGATGTACCGATCCTGTGCAGGTGTTATTACACGTGGTGTGCCACTGCGAGAACGATCAGCTGTCCGTCCTGTCTCCCTGTTGCGCTGTCTTAGGCGTCTCACATCTGCAGTCCTCATGCCTCCTTGCAGCATGCCTAAGGCACATTCACGCAGATTAGCAGGGACCCTGGGCATCTTTCTTTTGGTATTTTTCCGTCAGTAGAAAGGCCTCTTTAGTGTCCTAACTTTCATAACTGTAACCTAAATTGCCTACCGTCTGTAAGCTGTTAGTCTTAATGACCGTTCCACAGGTGCATGTTCATTAATTGTTTATGGTTCATTGAACAAGCATGGGAAACAGTGTTTAAACCCTTTACAATGAAGATCTGTGAAGTTATTTGGAATTTTACGAATTATCTTTGAAAGACAGGGTCCTGAAAAAGGGACGTTTATTTTTTTGCTGAGTTTATATATACATGTATATATATATATATATATATATATATAGGTGTTTTTATTTAACCTTTATTTAACTAGGCAAGTCAGTTAAGAACAAATTCTTATTTACAATGACGGCCTACACCATCAAAACCCTGGACGACGCTGGGATTGGGAGTCCTATGGGCCTCCCAATCACGGTCGGTTGTGATACAGCCTTAGAATGCTGCGCCACTCGGGAGCTCAATTTGTCTAGGACCAAAAGGCTCCTTAACAGCTTCTACCCCCAAGCCATAAGACTGCTGAACAATTAATCAAATGGCCACCAGAATATTTGTTTTGTACACTGCTGCTACTCGCTGTTTATTATCTATGCATAGTCACTTCACCCCTACCTATATGTACAACTTACCTCAACTAACCTGTACCCCCGCAAATTGACTCGGTACCCTGTGTATATAGCCTCGTTATTGTTATTTTATTGTGTTACTTAAATTTTTTTAAACTTCAGTTTATTTGGTCAATATTTTCTCAACTCTTCTTGAACTGCGCTGTTGGTTAAGGGCTTGTAAGTAAGCATTTCACGGTAAGGTCTACACTTGTTGTATTCTGCACACATGTCAAATAAAGTTTGATTTGATTACAGTACAGTATAACAATATATCAAGTTAAATCAAGTCAAATGTGTCACATACACATTTTTAGCAGATGTTATTGCGATTGTAGCGAAATGCTTGTGTTTCTAGCTCCAACAGTGCAGTAATATCTAACAATTCACAACAATACACACCAAGTAAAATAATGGAATTAAGGAATATTTAAATATTAGGATGAGCAATGTCAGAGTGGCATAGACTAAAATACAGTAGAACAGAATACATTATATGAGTATAAAGGCAAAATATGCAAACATTATTAAAGTGACTAGTGTTCCATTATTAAGTGGCCGGTGAGTTCAAGTCTATGTAAGTGGGGAAGCAGCCCTTAAGGTTCAGGGTTACGTAACTGTGTGGAAGCCGCCTAGTGATGGCTATTTCACAGTCTGCTGGCCTTGAGATAGAAGCTGTCTGTCGGTCCCAGCTTTGATGTACCTGTACTGATCGCGCCTTCTGGATGATGGCTCGGGTGGTTGTTGTCCTTGTTGATCTTTTTGGCCTTCCTGTGACATCGGGTGCTGTAGGTGTCATGGAGGGCAGATAGTTTACGCCCAGTGATATGTTGGGCAGAACGCACTACCGCCTGGAGAGCCCTGCGGTTGCGGGCGGTGCAGTTGCCGTACCAGGTAATACAGCCCGAGGGTGTGCTCTCAATTGTGCATCTGTAAAGGTTTGTGAGGGTTTTAGGTGCCAAGCCAAATTTCTTCAGCCTCCTGATGTTGAAGAGGCCCCGTTGCGCCTTCTTCACCACACTGTCTGTGTGGGTGGACCATTTCAGATCATCAGTGATGTGTACACCAAGGAACTTGAAGCTTTCCACCTGCTACACTGCGGTCCCGTCCCACTGCTGGCCCGTAGGACAGTGTGCAGTGCGATGGCGATTGCATCGTCTGTGGATCTATTGGGGTGGTAAGCAAATTGAAGTGGGTCTAGAGTGTCCGGTAAGGTAGATATGAACCTTAACTAGCCCCTCAAAGCACTTCATGATGACATAAGTGAATGCTACGGGGCGAGAGTAATTTAATTCAGTTCCCTTTGCTTTCTTGGGTACAGGAACAATGTTGGACATCTTGAAGCAAGTGGGGACAGCAGACTGGATAGGGAGAGATTGAATATGTCCGTAAACACTCCAGCCAGCTGGTCTGTGTATACTCTGAGGACATGGCGAGGGATGCCGTCTATACACACACTACCAGCGATTCTCAACCTGTGTTGTGGACAATGTAGATTTGTAACGCTTCATCGTGAACTATACTTTATGTACAACACTATATTACTCCACTCCATTCTCTTGTCCCTCTGTAACCTGTCTGCTTGTGGTCTGTGACCTGTCTGTCTGTAACCTGTCTGCCTGTAACCTGTCTACCTGTGGTCTGTCTCTTGTGTGTGTTGTAGCCTGGCGTTATGAGACGCCCCAGCAGGTGCAGTTTGTGGAGAAGCTGTCGGACGTGGTGATTGGCCAGCTGCCCAACTTCTGGAAGCTCTGGATCTCTTACGTCAATGGCAGCCTCTTCAGCGAGGTACACACACACACACACACACACACACATATACACATACTCTCTGTACACACCTATATCAGTCCTCAAGCACTGTGTCTGTTGTTTTTTAAACAGACTGGTGAGAAATCTGGCCAGGTGGAGAAATCGAAGAAGAATGCCAGACAGAGACAGAACGACTTTAAGGTATGTTTTGTTGAGTTAGATATACTTTTGGTAAACCTCAGAAGACTCTCTTTCTGTGTGTATTTTTACTTCCTGAAATGGTTTGTGTTATATATTTGATATGTCTGTAGAAAATGATTGAGGAGGTGACCCATCGCCTGGTGAAGCTGGTGAGAGGTGCTCTCCTCCCCTCTACTCTGACTGAGCTGGAGCTGAGGCTGTATGGTGGCTGGGAGAGCAAGACTGAACTCACTGGACCCTGGCTCACACAGGTCATACACACTGTCAGGTATGGACACCTCGCTCTAGTGTATTGATAATGGCGCCAGAGAGAATGGCTGCAGTTTTACGGTCTCCTAAACAATTGTGCTATTGTGTGTGTTTTTTCCGCATTATTTGTAACTTATTTTGAACATATTGTTTCTGCCACCGTCTCTTATGACCCAAAAAAGTTTATAGAAATCAGGACAGCGATTACTCACCTCGTATTGAAAGACGATTTGTTCTTTAACTAGTCGGACGAGAGGTATTTACTCCAGACACCCGACAAGTCCCTCATCCCCGTCATTCGCTGGAGAAAGAGACAGGGATATCGAGGACGAAGGTCGAGGTGCCTTGTAAGGGTCCGGCAGCGAATGGGTAATTTGCATTTACCATTGGTCCTATCAGCCAAAGTACATTGAATAATAAAATAGACAAACTACAAGCACGTATATCCTACCAACAGGACATTAAAAACTGCAATATCCTATGTTTCATTGAGTCGTGACTGAACGACAACATGAATAACATACAGCTGGCGGGACACACTGTACCGGCAGGATAGAACAGTAGCCTCTGGTAAGACAATGGGTGACGGTCTATGTATATTTGTAAACAACAGCTGGTTCACGATTTCTAAGGAAGTCTCAAGGTTTTGCTCGCCTGAGGTAGAGTATCTCATGATAAGCTGTAGACCACACTATTTACCAAGAGAGTTTTCATGTATATTCCTTGTAGATGTCTATTTACCACCACAAACTGATGCTGGCATGAGGACCGCCCTCAGTGTGCTGTAAACGCCCATAAGCAAACAGGAAAACACTCATCCAGAGGCGGCGCTTCTAGTAACCGGGGACTTTAATGCAGGGAGACATAAATCCATTTTACCTCATTTCTACCAGCATTTCACATGTGCAACCAGAGGGGAAAAAACTAGACCACCTTTACTCCACACACAGAGACTCATATATACAAAGCTCTCCCTCGCCCTCCATTTGGCAAATCTGACCATCATTTTATCCTGGTTCCTGCTAACAAGCAAAAACTAAAGCAGGAAGCACCTGTGACTCGGTCAATAAAAAAAAGTGGTCAGATGAAGCAGATGCTAAGCTACAGGATTGTTTTGCTAGCACAGACTGAAATATGTTCCGGGATTCTTCCGATGGCATTGAGGAGTACACCACATCAGTCACTGGCTTCATCAATAAGTGAATCGATGATGTCGTCCCCACAGTGTCCGCGTACATTTCCCAACCAGAAGCCAAGGATTACAGGCAACATCTGCACTGAGGTTACGTGTAGAGCTGACGCTTTCAAGGAGCGAGACTCTAACCCGGAAGCTTATAAGAAATCCCGCTATGCCCTTCGACGAACCATCAAACAGGCAAAGCATCAATACAGGACTAAGATCGAATCGTACTTCCACCATAATTTGCAAATAAATTCATAAAAAATCCTACAATGTGATTTTCTGGAATTTTTTTTCTAATTTTGTCTGTCATAGTTGTAGTGTACCTATGATGAAAATTACAGGCCTCTCTCATCTTTTTAAGTGGGAGAACTTGCACAATTGGTGGCTGACTAAATACTCTTTTGCCCCACTGTATACTAAGTTGACTGTGCCTTTAAACAGCTTGGAAAATTCCAGAAAAGGATGTCATGGCTTTAGAAGCTTCTGATTGGCTAATTGACATAACTTGAGTCAATTGGAGGTGTACCTGTGGATGTGTTTCAAGGCCTACCTTCAAACTCAGTGCCTCTTTGCTTGACATCATGAGAAATTCAAAATAAATCAGCCAAAACCTCAGGAAAAAAAATGGTAGATCTCCACAAGTCTGGTTCATCCTTGGGAACAATTTTCAAATGCATGAAGGTACCACGTTCATCTGTACAAACAATAGTGTGCAAGTATAAACACCATGGGATCACGCAGCCATCATACCACTCAGGAAGGTGACATGTTCTGTCTCCTAAAGATGAATGTACTTTGGTGCGAAAAACGCAAATCAATCCCAGAACAACAGCAAAGGACCTTGTGAAGATGCTGGAAAAAACATGTACAAAAGTATCTATATCCACAGTAAAACAAGTCCTATAGCGATATAACCTGAAAGGCCGCTCAGCAAGGAAGAAGCCACTCCTCCAAAACCGCCATAAAAAAGCCAGACTGCGGTTTGCAACTGCACATGGGGACAACGATCATACTTTTTTTTAGAAATGTCCTCTGGTCTGATGTAACAAAAATAGAAATGTTTGGCCATAATGACCATTGTTATGTTTGGAGGAAAAAGGGGGAGGCTTGCAAGCTGAAGAACACCATCCCAACTGTGAAGCACAGGGGTGGCAGCATCATGTTGTGTGGGTGCTTTGCTGCAGGAGGAACTGGTGCACTTCACAAAATAGATGGCATCATGAGCCGGAAAATTATGTGGATATATTGAAGCAACATCTCAAGACATCAGTCAAGAAATTACGCTTGGTCGCAAATGGGTCTTTCAAATGGACAATGACCCCAAGCATACTTCCAAAGCTGTGGCAAAATGGCTTAAGGACAACAAAGTCAAGGTATTTGTGTGGCCATCACAAAGTCCTGACCTCAATCCAATAGAAAATTTGTGGGCAGAACTGAAAAAGCATGTGCGAGCAAGGAGGCCTGACTCAGTTATACCAGCTCTGTCAGGGGGAATGTGCCAAAATTCACCCAACTTATTGTGGGAAGCTTGTGGAAGGTTACCCAAAACGTTTCACCCAAGTTAAACAATTTAAAGGCAATGCTACGAAATACTAATTAAGTGTATGTAAACCTCTGACCCACTGGGAATGTGATGTCAGAATAATAGTAAAGAGAATTATTTATTTCAGCTTTTATTTTTTTCATTTCCCATTCTTAAAATGATGTGGTGATCCTAACTGACCTAAGACAGGGAATTTTTACTAGAGTTAAATATCAGGAATTGTGAAACTAAGTTTAAATGTATTTGGCTAAGGTGTATGTATACTTCCGACTTCAACTTGTTATCTCGACTAATAGGTGCACATTGACTCTGTAACGGTAGCCCCTGTATATAGCCTTGCTATTGTTATTTTACTGCTGCTCTACAATTATTTGTTGTTTTTATTTCTTATTTTTTTACTCTTCTATTTTTTTTTTTACTTAACACATATTTTTCTTAACTGCACTGTTGGTCAAGGGCTTGTAAGAAAGCATTTCACTGTAAGGTCTACACCTTGTATTGTATTCGGCGCATTTGACAAATACATTTTTATTTTATTTGATACACGCTGTCAGGTATGCACACCTCACTCTAGTGTTATACATACTGTCACGAATGGACATCTCACTCTAGTGTCATACACACTGTCAGGTATGCACACCTCACTCTAGTGTTATACATACTGTCACGAATGGACATCTCACTCTAGTGTCATACACACTGTCAGGTATGGACACCTCACTCTTGTGTTGTACACACTGTCAGATATGGACACCTCACTCTTGTGTCGTACACACTGTCAGGTATGGACACCTCACTCTAATGTGTGTTTGTGCGAGCATGTGTGTGTCAATGACTTTATCCCCCATATTCTAGACCATCAATCCCTCCTCCACTAAAACTTTCTCGCTCTCGCCTCTCTCGTCTCTCTCATCTCTCAGAATCATTTTTGAAGCTCTGGCTGCTCTGGAGATCCCTAATGATCTGCTGCAGGTGATCCAGGATCTACTGTTGGAGCTGAGACATCACTGTCTACTGGTCACCCTGCACCACACCGCAGGGGGTGAGGGAGGAGGGGAGGGAGGGGATGGGAACTGAGACATCACTGTCTACAGGTCTCCCTGCACCACACCGCAAAGAGTAAGAGAGAAGGAGATATGGGAGGGAGGGAGGAGATCGGAGGAAGGAAGGAAGGAAGAGGAAAGGGGACCTGAGACATCACTGTCTGGAAGAAAGGGGCAGAAGGAGGAAAGAGATGGAGAAAGGGGCAGAGGTGGGTTAGGTAAGGTGAGGTTAGTGAAAGAGAAAGTGTTTGTGAAAGGGGGTTTTGTGGTTAAACTCTGTTGGTCATTCTGACTGTGGCCCTAGATCTATAGAAACTCAGGTTGATAGTAACAGCTCATGTGGTTTTGAAGGTAGTCATTCACTAGTTTAGAGGGTCATTTCACTTTCTTCTGCGGTCTTCTACCAAACAGTTCTATTTAAAATGTCATGTGAACTGATCATGGCTCTTCACTTGTTCACGAGTATGTAGTATCATTATTTAATTTGATAGTGATCAAAAATAATGGGAAATGGCAAAAGCACACATTTGTTGCCCCTACAGTGATTTATGTTGGTGTATGCATTTTGTCAGATGTCAAAAGGCTTGCAGAGAAAGAGGACTGGGTCGTAGACAATGAAGGAATCACCAGCTTGGTAAAGTTATATTTACTATACTTTGTGATATATCATTATTTATTTTATAGTAAGATATGATGAAAAATATGACATGGTAAAATCTATATATCTGATTTGTGTGTTGTGTCGTGTGCAGCCAGCCCAGTTTGAGCAGTGCATGGTGCAGATGCTGCAGTCACTCAAAGAACCCATGGAGACCAAACCTGGGGAGGTCAATGTAAGGAACACACACTATAACAGAACCTCATTCATCTATGTGAACTACTCTTTTTATGTATGTGAATTGCACTGAACAATCATATAAATGCAACATGCAACAATTTCAAAGATTTTACTGAGTTACAGTTCATATAAGGACATGAATACATTCATTAGGCTCTAATATATGGATTTCACATGACTGGGATTACAGATGTGCATCTGGTGGTCACGAATACCTTAATAAATATGGTAGGGGCGTTGATCAGAGAACCAGTCCGTATCTGGTGTGAACACCTTTTGCCTCATGCAGCACGACACATCTCCTTTGCGTGGAGTTGATCAGGCTGTTGCTTGTGGCCTGTGGATTGTGGGAACTGGAACACGCTGTCGTGCACATCGATCCAGAACATGCTCAATGTCTGGTGAGAATGCAGGCCATGGAAGAACTGGGAGATGTTCAACTTCCAGGAATTGTGTAGAGATCCTTGCGACATGGGGCCGTGCATTATCATGCTGATAATGCACGGTTGATGGCAGTGGATGAATGGCACGTCAATGGGCCTCAGGATCTCATCACGGTATCTGTTACAGTATATCACAGAGATACCGTGATGAGATCCTGAGGCCCATTGACGTGCCATTCATCCACTGCCATCAACCGTGCATTATCAGCATGATAATGCACGGCCCCATGTCGCAAGGATCTCTACACAATTCCTGGAAGTTGAACATCTCCCAGTTCTTCCATGGCCTGCATTCTCACCAGACATTGTGCATTCAAATTGGCATCGATAAAATGCAATTGTGTTCATTGTCCATAGCTTATGCCTGCACATACCATAACCTGACCACCACCACGGGGCACTCTGTTCACAACATTGACATCAGCAAACCGCTCGCCCACACGACACCATACACACTGTCTGCCATCTGCCCGGTACAGTTGAAACCGGATTAATCCGCAAAGAGCACACTTCTCCAGCATGCCAGTGGCAATCGAAGGTGAGCATTTGCCCACTGAAGTCGGTTATGACGCCAAACTGCAGTCAAGTCAAGACCCTGGTGAGGACGACGAACATGCAGATGATCTTCCCTGAGACAGTTTCTGACAGTTTGTGCAGATATGATTCGGTTGTACAAACCAACAATTTCATCAGCTGTCCTGGTGGCTGGTCTCAGACGAACCCGCAGATGAAGAAGCCATATGTGGAGGTACTGGGCTGGCGTGGTTACACGTGGTCTGCGGTTGTGAGGCCTGTTGGATGTACTGACAAATTCTTTAAAATGATGTTGGAGGCGGCTTATGGTAGAGAAATTAACATGAAATTCTCTGGCAACAGCTCGGGTGGACATTCCTGCAGTCAGCATGCCAATTGCGTGCTCCCTCAACTTGAGACATCTGTGGCTTGTGTTCTGTGACAAAACTGCATATTTTAGAGTGGCCTTTTATTGTCCACATCACAAGGTACACCTGTGTAATGATCATGCTGTTTATTCAGCTTCTTGATATGCCACACCTGTCAGGTGGATAGATTATCTTGGCAAAGGAGAAATGCTCACTAACAGGGATGTAAACAAATTTGTGCACAAAATTGGAGAGAAATAAGCTTTTTGTGCGCAAGGGACATTTTGGGGGATTTTGTTTTTTCAGCTCATGAAACGTGGGACCAACACCTTACATGTTGTATTGGACCACAGTACTGTGTGATAATTGGTTGTGTGCAGTGTGCTGTCTCACCTTCCCCTCCTGTCTTCAGATCCTCCAGTTGGATCAGGCCCAAGATCAAGCCTCAGAGCTCTGTGTGGACATCATGAGGGTACTGTACAGTCACTACAGACTAGGTTTACACAATATTTCACCACAATAATACAGAGTAGAGATTAAGATTACAGTATAGTTCAACATAGGTTTATGGTACTACTGTCACAAGAGAATAGGTTTACAGTATATTTCACTCTAGTGAAGGGTCACAGATAGTTTATTGCTACAATGCTCAAATTCAGTAGGCATTTAGGAATGGTTTCCAGGACACAGATTAAGACTAGTCCTGGACTGAAAAGGCACCTTCAATGGAGAATCTCCATTAAGAATGCTTTTTAGTACTGGATTAGGCTTCATCTATGTCCGGGACACCGGCCCTTAGATTATTGTAGCCTTTTACATTTGTAGCAGGAATGGATCCGGAAGCTCTGTGAGAGGATCATGAAGGTATAGTACTATAGAGTAAAGATAAGGATTACATCATATTTCGCCATAGGAATATCTACAGTTTACTAGTAGTTTACTGTAGGTCTACAGTGCACAAATTCAGTTGAAATGTATTAATTATTGTAGACTTGTACTTTCTGAGCAGGTTCAAGAGCAGGTGAAAAAGCTCTGAGGATAAGGTACTGTATGGTACAGAGTAGATACGCGACTAGGATTACACCATAGGAATCCCTACAGATTATAGGTCAGGGGTAGGCAACTACATTCAGCCGCGTGCTGATTTTTGACTGAGTGGATGGTCAGCGGGATAGAATATAATTCTAATAATTTGAACACTGAAAATTGACCACAACTAAGCCCAAAAAGAGATTGTATTTAAAATAAAAAATATAATTTTATACCTTGATTACATTGAGGCACGATCACATGACTTTTTTTTTTACAACAAACAATTTCTTTGCAGGGTGGTTTTGGCCCACGGGCCGCCTGTTTCCGACCCGTTATATGTAGTTTACTGTAGGTTTGCAGTGCAGTCCATTCACCCCACTCCTTTTTAATATAGTCGACTGTTACTGTTGTCTGAGTGACTGACCTGTCTCTGTGACGCTGACCTGTCTCTGTGACGCTGACCTGTCTCTGTGACGCTGACCTGTCTCTGTGACGCTGACCTGTCTCTGTGACGCTGACTTGTCTCTGTGACGCTGACCTGTCTCTGTGATGCTGACCTGTAACATCTCTTCCAGGTGTTTGTCAACTGCCTGGAGCAGCTGAGCAATAAAACAGATGGAGACATCAACACTTCACAGTGAGTACAGGCAGGGACTTTACATCCAGTGTCATTTTGTGTGTGTCTTCCTTAGTGTGTTTTTGAACTCCTTATGTGTGTGTATTCTTAGTATATCAGTGGACCTTGCCTCTCCAGACCCATTCAGTGGCCTTCAGGAAGACTTCTGTGCAACACCGGTAAGAAGATCTGAATTTTCTCAGACTGAGACTACAGGCCTCAATTGAACTCAATCTACCTCAATCTCACGCTACAGGATTGCCAATGTCAATGAGCATTCTCAATTAAGGTTATTTTTCTTACAATCTAACCCCCCTACACACCCACACACACGTGTATCTCCTTCACTGGTAAACCAAACCAATCTGTTATGATACTGTTTCCTGGTTGTGGACAGGAAGCAGACACAACCTCATTTCTTGTATATGTGTCCAGATGAGAGTGAATGGGCCTGGGTGTGTAGTGAAGGGGAGAGGAGGAAGAGGAAGGGGAGTTTTTGGTAAAGGGAAATAGAGCAGGGTGCAGATGGGGTTTCCCCTGATCTCTGATCTCTAGCAGGGCTGAGTCGATGAGACAGCCAGACAATATTCAGGGCACATGCCAGAGTTCAGGCCTACAGAACCACCTTAAGACATTATCATATGGAGTAGCAGACATCTCACTGAAATACAGTAAGGCCTCAGAGAAACGGTGGGCTGGTAGGCCATAGATTGACATGGTCTACAGAGACTGGAAGTGTTGAAAAATAATAGAAGAAGACTAGAATTCTTATAATAAAAGGAGTTGCCAAAGTAACCAAATTATTTGAGATTGTCTTTTAAGACCAGGACCTCTCCTCTTTTAGGAGTGAACACTACCTGTTACACTAATCCTGTCAGTGAGGTTGTCAGTGAGGTAACTGTTATAATTGACCTTGTATCATTGAAGAAAACCCGGTGTGTAGTGTGGCGTCAAACAGCATTTTAGTCAATTCCAGTAAAACAGGGATGGAGTCGATGATGAGATTAACTGACAGATGCTCAGAAACAATCGCTCAACATAACAAATCCAACATCCTGAACTTTCTACGGGTGTGTGTGGGTGTGTGTGCATCTCTTTCTCTCTATAGGAGCAGCGTCTGCTGATAATCCTGAGTAACTGTCAGTACCTGGAGAAACACACCTTCCTTAACATGGCTGAACACTTTGAGAAACACGGTTTCACCGGGACTGACAAGATCACACAGGTTAGTCGAGAGGACACACACAAACACAGACACAAACAGACACACACACAGTTAACTGTCAGAAACAGCAAACAGTTAACTGGCTCCTTAGATGTTTTGGTGTTTAGTTTTTGGTGTTCTTTGAAGAAGAAGATTTGTCACCAAAGAACTGATGAGAAATGATGTTTTGGGGCAGAACTATTACTCGCTCTTTCTCTTTAAACAGCTAAAGGTCAGATCTCTGAGTCAAGTCTCCTTCTCTCTCACACACACACTCATACAGACAGATATTGGTTGGCTGTTCCTGTAAAAACAGGTAAACGGCTTGTGTTTTTTAGAAACATGGCCTGTAAGCAGTTGGTTCAAAACCAGGATCTATATTGTGACTATAAGAACATAAATCAAGTTCCTGTAAAAGCAATTTGTGACAGCTGCTGATGTAAGAATAGATTTCTAAGTACATTTCATTGAAATGTGATTGATGTCTCTCTCCTCTGCTCCCAGGTGTTGATTAGGTTTGTCTCTGCCTCTGTTTCCAGGTGAGTGTCCATGCAGTGAAGGAGCTGGATGAGAGTCTGTTTGATGCCTACATCGAGAGGAAGTCAGATCCCATCGTAGGATCCCTAGAACCAGGCATCTACGCTGGATACTTCGACTGGAGGGACTGTAGTACACCTACAGGTACACACACACACACACACACACACACACACACACACACACACACACACACACACACAGATATACGCTGCTACTTTGATTTATTTTATATAACCTTTATTTAACTAGGCAAGTCAGTTAAGAACAAATTCTTATTTACAGTACACCAGCAGGTACACAGAAATGTATTTCTAGAATTTTTATAATTTTCTCTCTGCATTGTTGGGAAGGGCCCGTAAGTAAGCGTTTCACTGTTAGTCTACACCTGTTGTTTACCAAGCATGTGACAAATGTGATTTGATTTGATCTGCCCTGTCTACGTCCATTGGCGCGACTGCACACCTTTTTACATACCTTAATCACAGGACATTATGGACTGAGGCCAGTATTCAAACCAACACAGATTAACCACCTGTACACGGCGATAGACTTTTAAATGCAATTTCCCAGATGTTTGTGGAGATTGTATTCGCAATGTCGAGTTCTTCCACCAAGCAGAGAGAGGGGGGTTTACCCATAATAACCCTTGACCTATCTAGCCTCTTGGGCTTATCTCCAAAAGCAATAAACCTTACGGCTGTCTGGGGAACATTATGGCAGAGGTTTTCAAACTGGGGTCTGCAGCCCCCTAAGGTTCCATAGAGGCACTGCAGGGGTTCTGCTAAATTATTTTATGAATATCGCTAGCTTCAACAGCATACCATATGTCTCTGCCTCCAGTATGAAGGAAGTTAGTGGTAGTTTCACGAGCCAATGCTAAAGGTTCAAGTTTGATTAGTCGTATGTACGTATACACATGGTATACACAGTCCAATGAAATACTTACTTGCAGGTTCCAACAACAATAAGAAATGATAAAAGATAAGAATATGAACATAAAATAAATGGCTCAGTAGAATATAATAACATTTTAGCATCAGTATAATACATGAAGGCACAATTCATAGTCCAGGATTAACACTTGTTTTGGAAAAGCTGGGATTGTTTAAATTGTGCAGTATTTAGCAATCATAATAAGAGTTTGGCAGCAGCAGTTGTGATGTGTGTGTTGCGTGAATGTACAGTACCAGTCAAAAGTTTGGACACACCTACTCATTCAAAGGTTTTTCTTTATTTGTACTATTTCCTACATTGTAGAATAATAGTGAAGACATCAAAACTATGAAATAACACATATGGAATCATATACAAACCAAAAAAGTGTTAAACAATTCTTCAAAGTAGCCACCTTTTGCATTGATGACAGCTTTGTACACTCTTGGCATTCTCTGAACCAGCTTCATGAGGTAGTCACCTGAAATGTGTGCCTTGTTAAAAGTTAATTTGTAGAATTTCTTTCCTTAGTGTGTTTGAGCCAATCAGTTGTGTTGTGACAAGGTGTGGTGGTGGTGGGGGGGTACAGAAGATAGCCCAATTGGTAAAAGGCCAAGTCCATATTATGGCAAGAACAGCTCAAATAAGCATAGAGAAGCGACGATAGTCCATCATTACTTTAAGACATGAAGGTCAGTCAATCCGGAAAATGTCAAGAACTTTGAAAGTTTCTTCAAGCTCAGTCGCAAAAACCATCAAGCACTATGATGAAACTGGCTCTCATGAGGACCACCACAGGACAGGAAGACCCACAGTTACCTCTGCTGCAGAGGATAAGTTCATTAGAGGTAACTAAAAACCAAATAAATGCTTCACAGAGTTCAAGTAACAGACACATCTCAACATCAACTTTTCAGAAGAGACTGCGTGAATCAGGCCTTCATGATCCAATTACTGCAAAGAAACCACTACTAAAGGACATTAAATAAGAATAAGAGACTTACTTGAGCCAAAAAACACGAGCAATGGACATTAGACCGGTGAAAATCAGTCCTTTCGAGTCCAAATTTGAGATTTTTGATTCCAACCGCTTTGTCTTTGTGAGATGCAGAGTAGGTGAACAGATGATATCCATATGTGTGGTTCCTACGGTGAAGCATGGAGGAGGAGGTGTGATGGTGTGGGGCTGCTTTGCTGGTGACACTGTCTGTGATTTATTTAGAATTCAAGGCACAGTTATTCTGCAGCGATACGCCATCCCATCTGGTTTGCGCTTAGTGGGACTATCATTTGTTTTTCAACAGGACAATGACCCAAAACACACCTCCAGACTGTGTAAGGGCTATTTGATCAAGAAGGAGAGTGATGGTGCTGCATCAGATGACTTGGCCTCCACAAACCTGACCTCAACCTAATTGAGATGGTTTGGGAGGAGTTGGATCGCAGAGTGAAGGAAAAGCAGCAAACAGTGCTCAGCATATGTGGGAACTCATTCAAGACTGTTGGAAAAGCATTCCTCATGAAACTGGTTGAGAGAATGCCAAGTATGCAAAACTGTCAAGGCAAAGGGTGGCTACTTTGAATAATCTAAAATATGTTTAGATTTGTTTATCATTTTTTGTTACTTATGTGTTATTGATTCCATATGTATTATTTCATAGTTTGGATGTTTTCCCTATTATTCTACAATATAGAAAATAGTAAAAAAATCTGAAAAACCCTTGAATGAGCAGGTGTGTCCAAACTTTTGACCGGTAGTGTATATGTATGTGTGAGTGAGTGGATGAGTTAGCAAGTTAGCGAGTGAGCGCAAGTGTGCTAAGGTGCGGAGAATCCGAGCAGGTGGTCAGTCCAGTTCAAGTGTTCAGCAGTCTGATGGCTTGTAGATACCAACAGACTCAGAGACTGTTTCTATCAGACCTCATGCTCCGATGCCTGCCCGACAGTAACGGAGTGAACTGCTCATGGCTGGGGTGTATGGGGTCATTGATGATGCTGAGGGACTTCCTCATGCACCGTTTCAAGTAGATGTCCCAGATGGATGGGAGCACGGTCCCAGTGATGCATTGGACCTTCTTCACCACACAGGAGACGGACTTGTGGTCGTGGACAGAGCGATTCCTGTACCAGGCTGTGATGCAACCGGTCAGGACGCTCTCGATGGTGCAGAGGTAGTATTTGGAGAAGACCCAGGGTGACTTGCCCGATTTTCTTCAGCTGCCTTAGGAAGTAGAGACGCTGTTGCACCCTCTTGACAAGAGTGGTGGTGTTGTTGATCCATGACAAATCCTCTTTGATGTGGGTGCAGTGAAACTTAAAACTGCTGACTCTCTCTACTGCAGTCCCCTTGATGTGGATCAGGGCATGTTCCCTTCTCTGCTTCCTGAAGTCAACAACTCCTTTGCTTTGCTGATGTTGACGGAGAGTTTGTTGTCCTGGCACCACAATACCAGTTCACTTACCTCCTCCCTGGGGTCTGCCCGTCAGTATAATAGTAAAATTGTGATTTAGTCAGACATCATAAGCAGAAGCTCTATAGAGATGGCGACTTGGAATGAAATAGTAAAGTCATCAAATAAAACAAATATTTTATTAAAGTAAATTAATGTGAATAAATTATGGTTAATCGAAAACTGTGATTTTATTTTTTCATAATCGAACCGAAACTGAACCAACCTCAAAAAGCACTAATCTCTTGGCACTAACTAAATGTCTGTGTGTCCTGAAGTTTTACGATGAACAGTGCTTGGATGTGCTTAGCCTGATGTTCACAACTTCACATACAGTCTACTCTTAGTCTACTCTGTATTAGGGCTGTGACGATACCAGTATCACAATATTTTTACATTGTCAAATTAAATCATGAAGCAGATCAAACTTTTTTGTCCTTTAAAAATCTGCTGTTTGTAAAATATAGTGTGCTATAGCTGGGAAAATAAATACATGTCACTCTGGATGACAACATGTTTGTTTCCAACATTAGGGCTGTTTTGATAAAGAAGTTAAATCCGCTTCCTGTTTTCTTTCATTGCCACGATACTGACGAGTATCGCAGTACTGGTATCGCCCCGGCCCTGTTGTTGTGGGTGGGGGAGCTCCTTGTAGGACATGTCAAACCCTGAATCATCAGGGAATTCTTCATACAATCATACACACACACTCTAAATTGAAGTGATGTTAGCAGTGACATGGACATATATCATTCTGGTCTGTGGTTTTGTGTGTATGCGCACACACACACACATACACACAGATGTGCTATGAGGCTGTGCACAGGTGACACTTGTGTGTGTTTTACGTACCTTAAAACAGGGAGTGTGTGTGTGTGTGCGCTCAGAGGAGCATAGCCCCACTCCCCTATGCTCCTCAATGTTCCAAGGAGAAAAGGTGGTGCCTTTTATGATTTTGTGTGTTCCGCTAATAGTGAAACAGGAACATTTGGGCTTTTTAACCACAGCTATAAGGAATAGGATATGATACTTTCACTGGCTAAACATGTGGGTAATTGGTGTGTGTATGCTGAGGCCTGCATTGCCAGCGGAAACAGAGAAAGACAACCTTCACTGGTTTTGGTCTTTTGTTTTCTCGTGGTAACACTCTTGCCCCCTGGAAGTATTAATCTTTAAAGCACCAGACACCAGACAATCATCTCATTTATATTTATTATATTGTCTTCTCAACATGACATTGGGGATGTGACAAGTGGAAAAGTTTTCTTAACATTTAAACAGCCATTTGTTAAAATGCTAAGAATTTTTACTAAAATTCCATGTGAATTCACAATGCAGCTGTGCTGCTGCCAGCAACGGTGTGGGTATTATAGTGCATCCCTTTCAGATGGTTACGCATTGCACCTGTACTACCATTAAGGTACCTCAATTCCACCTTGCAAAGTTTGCATTTTACTTCTCATTTAACTTCTCAAAGTATTGCCATACAGGACTTCACTGCTGTTGCTTGCCTTTCTCTGAAATGTTTCCAACTGTTAACCATGATGACGTAGTGGTAGAGAGTCGACTCCAAAATGATTTCTCCACTCGTTGCATGTCGACTCCAGTGTTAACTCTCATTTCTAAGTGTCAAGATTCAGTATTTTTGGAACGGAGGAGACTGACTTGTTACTGTACTTCCGAGAATACAAACAGTCGCATCTTTCATAGCGAGGGACAGAGACAGAATTTAATTGAATTGACAGAGGAGATGGACACAGTATAGGCAGTATAGACTATAACATGGAAACTGGGATTCAAATGTTGTTGTTAGGGATTTTTCTTAACGTCAAGGATCCCAACTTTGTTTATACATTTAAATGTTCACACTCCTACTTAGGGGTGCCAATACACGTTATACACCCACCATGGAGAATACCTACATTATATGGCTCATCTCAACCTCTACCAATAGAAATATCTACTTTCAATCTTTCCTCGCCCACTGCATTTCAGTCTAGTCTTATAGTAAAAGAGAACTGATAAATGTGTTAGGTCTGGGATCAGTTTCATAAGATCGGTTTCGGGTTTTGACGTTATTATGGAACTACCTTCTTTCCAAGGTGTGAGGAACTACCTGAAAGAAGCCTTGGTCAACATCATCACTGTTCATGCTGAGGTAAGGCATTGGCTTTTCTGTATAATGAAGAGATGCATGACAAAAATTATTGGGGGCCTTCTGTAATGAGTAGAGCAGTCAGTCAGTAGTCACAGAGAGAGTTTGATCTCTCTCGTTATCCCCCTGCCCCTCTCTCTCTCTCTCCACCTCTTTCTCTCTCAGGTCTTCACAGTGTCAAAGGAGCTAGTTCCCAGGGTTCTGACTAGAATCGTTGATGGTGTGGCGGAGGAGATGAGCCGTCTCATGCAGTGTGTGTCATCCTTCAGCATGAACGGAGCCATACAGGTACACCACACACGCGCACACACACACACACACACACACACACACACACACACACACACACACACACTTTCAGATGCCACTCTCTCGAGTGAGTCAAATGAAGAGCCACCAACTGGGGGGATTTACCCTCTTTTACTGATGATTCTAAACCCCAGCACCTCTATCAGACCAGCTACTGGTATACTACACTCTACAGCCCAAACTGAGGATACTTTAAATTACCCTAAAGTACTCTATTAAATGCCCAGTGCAGTCACTGTTTTATACAGTATATTTTTCCACACTATGAAGTTGGAATTACACTGAAATTATGAAAATTATGATAACTGCTCTTTTAGTGTAAGAGCTGTTTGAAAAGACTGCCAGAAATGTCAGCTTGTTTTGGTGGGATGGAGTTTTGACCTGCCTGGTGACATCATCAGGCAGTAAATTAGTTAATAGACCAATAAGAAAGAGAGTTCTAAACCTCTCTGCCAATAACAGGTAGTGTTGTTCAGTTTTCCCTTCCCCACTCAGACCACTCCCAGACAGTCCGAGCAAAATTCTTGCTTGAGAAAGTGCTCTTTGCGAAGAAGCTTTTGTTTCTTTTTTTTTACCAATTTTAATTACAGTAAGGTACTTAATTGTTACCTTGAAAAATATTTGATATTGAAATAAAAACTGCTGCACTGGACCTTTTAACCTCATTTACCCATTATTTATTTTTTCTTTATCCATCTCTCTCACTCACTCACTCTCTCACTCACTCACTCACTCACTCACTCACTCACTCACTCACTCACTCACTCACTCACTCACTCAATTTCAATTTAAGGGCTTTTTTAAATTAATTTTTATTTAACCTTTATTTAACCAGGTAAGCTAGTTGAGAACAAGTTCTCATTTACAACTGCGACCTGGCCAAGATAAAGCAAAGCAGTGCGACACAAACAACAACAGAGTTACATGGAATAAACAAGCGTACAGTCAATAACACAATAGGGAAAAAATGAAGTCTATATACAGTGTGTGCAAATGCCATGAGGTAAGGCAATAAATAGACCATAGTAGCAAAGTAATTACAATTTAGCAGATTAACACTGGAGTGATAGATGAGCAGATGATGATGAGCAGATGATGGTGTGTAAGTAGTGATACTGGTGTGCAAAAGAGCAGCAAAGTAAATAAAAACAATATGGGGATGAGATAGGTAGATTGGGTGGGCTATTTACAGATGTACTATGTACGGCTGCAGCGATCGGTTAGCTGCTCAGAGAGCTGATGTTTAAAGTTAGTGAGGGAAATGTAAGTCTCCAGCTTCAGCAATTTTTGCAATTCGTTCCAGTCACTGGCAGCAGAGAACTGGAAGGAAAGGCGGCCAAAGGAGGTGTTGGTTTTAGGGATGAGATGAGATATACCTGCTGGAGTGCGTGCTACGGGTGGATGTTGTTATCGTGACCAGTGAGCTGAGATAAGGCAGAGCTTTACCTAGCATAGACTTGTAGATTACCTAGTTGGTCTGGCGACGAATATGTAGCGAGGGCCAGCCGACTAGAGCATACAGGTCGCAGTGGTATAAGGCGCTTTGGTAACAAAACGGATGGCACTGTGATAGACTGCATCCAATTTGCTGAGTAGAGTATTGGAAGCTATTTTGTAAATGACATCGCTGAAGTCGAGGATCGGTAGGATAGTCAGTTTTACTAGGGTAATTTTGGCGGCGTGAGTGAAGGAGGCTTTGTTGTGAAATAGAAAGCCGATTCTAGATTTAATTTTGGATTGAAGATGTTTGATGTGAGTCTGGAAGGAGTTTACAGTCTAGCCAGACACCTAGGTATTTGTAGTTGTCCACGTATTCTAGGTCAGAACCGTCCAGAGTAGTGATGCTAGTCGGGAGGAAGGGTGCGGGGAGCGAACTGTTGAAAAGCATTCATTTGGTTTTGCTAGCGTTTAAAAACAGTTGGAGGCCACGGAAGGAGTGTTGTATGGCATTGAAGCTCGTTTGGAAGTTAGTTAACACAGTGTCCAAGAAAGGGCCAGATGTATACAGAATGGTGTCGTCTGCGTAGGTGGATCAGGGAATCACCCGCAGAAAGAGCGACATTGTTGATTTATACAGAGAAAAGAGTCGGCAGGAGAATTGAACCCTGTGGCACCCCCATAGAGACTGCCAGAGGTCCGGACAACAGGCTCTCCTATTTTACACACTGAACTCTATCTGCGAAGTAGCTGGGGAACCAGGCGAGGCAGTCATTTGAGAAACCTATTTGACGCTATTGCGTCTGCCAATAAGAATACGTTGATTGACCGAGTCGAAAGCCTTGGTCAGGTCGATGAAGACGGCTGCACAGTACTGTCTTTTATCGATGGTGGTTATGATATCGTTTAGTACCTTGAGCTTGGCTGAGGTGCACCCGTGACCAGCTCGGAAACCGGATTGCACAGCAGAGAAGGTACGGTGAGATTCGAAATGGTCAGTGATATGTTTATTAACTTGGCTTTCGAATACTTTAGAAAGGCAGGGTAGGATAGAAATAGGTCTGTAACAGTTTGGGTCTAGAGTGTCACCCCCTTTGAAGAGGGGGATGACCGCGGCAGCTTTCCAATCTTTAGGCATCTTGGACGAAATGAAAGAGAGGTTGAACAGACTGGTAATAGGGGCTGCAACAATGGCGGCAGATTTTAGAAAGAAAGGGTCCAGATTGTCTAGCCCAGCTGATTTGTACAGGTCCAGGTTTTGCAGCTCTGTCAGAACATCTGCGATCTGGATTTGGGTGAAGGGGAAGCTGGGGAGGCTTTGGGCAAGTAGCTGCGAGTGGTGCGGAGCTGTTGGTCTGGGTTGGGGTAGCCAGGAAGAAAGTTTGGCCAGCCGTAGAGAAATGCCTTTTGAAATGTTCAATTATCATAGATTTATCGGTGGTGACCTTGTCGCCAAGCCTCAGTGCAGTGGGCAGCTGGGAGGAGGTGCTCTTGTTCTCCATGGACTTTACAGTGTCCCAAAACTTTTGGGAGTTAGAGCTACAGGATGCAAATTTATGTTTGAAAAAGCAAGACTTTGCTTTCCTGACTGACTGTGTATTGGTTCCTGACTTCCCTGAACAGTTGCATATCGCGGGGACTATTCGATGCTATTGCAGTCCGCCACAGGATGTTTTTGTGCTGGTCAAGGGCAGCCAGGTCTGGAGTGAACCAAGGGTTATATCTGTTCTTAGTTCTACATTTTTTGAAAGGGGCATGCTTATTTAAGATGGTGAGGAAATTACTTTTAAAGAACGACCAGGCATCCTCGACTGACGGGATGAGGTCAATATCCTTCCAGGATACCTGGGCCAGATTGATTAGAAAGGCCTGCTCGCAGCAGTGTTTCAGGGAGCGTTTGACAGTGATGAGGGGTGGTCGTTTGACCGGGGACCCATAGCGGATACAGGCAATGAGGCAGTGATCGCTGAGATCCTGATTGAAAACAGCAGAGGTGTATTTGGAGGGCATGTTGGTCAGGATAATATCTATGAGGTTGCCCATGTTTACATATTTAGGGTTGTACCTGGTGGTTTCCTTGATTATTTGTGTGAGATTGAGGGCATCTAGCTTAGATTGTAGGACTGCTGGGGTGTTAAGCATATCCCAGTTTAGGTCACCTACCAGAATGAACTCTGAAGATAGATGGGGGGCAATCAATTCACATATGGTGTCCAGGGCACAGCTATATATGTGTCCAGGGCAAGACGGTATATGTCTATATACAGTGTTGTAATGATGTGCAAATAGTTAAAGTACAAAAGGTAAAATAAATAAAACATAAATATGGGTTGTATTTACAATGGGGTTTGTTATTCACTGGTTGCCCTTTTCTTGTGGCAACAGGTCACACATATTACTGCTGTGATTGTACACTGTGGTATTTCACCCAATAGATTTCGGAGTTTATCAAAATTGGATTTGTTTTAGAATTCTTTGTGGGTCTGTGTAATCTGAGGTAAATATGTGTCTCCTATATGGTCATACATTTGGCAGGGGGTTAGGAAGTGCAGCTGTTTCCACCTCATTTCACTCTCTCTCTCTCACTCTCTCCAGGCCCGTTTGGAGATCAATGCTCTGAGAGATGTTGTAGCCTCCTACCTGTCATCTGAGAGCCAGTAAGACCCCAAAAACACTCCCTGATACTGTACTGTACTACATCACTACACACCTATGTATCACACGCACACCTACACTTCACACACACACTGTGCATACTACTGTATACATGTACATATGTTACAGAAACTACACAGTACTCTCACTGTCATTCCTGTAAGTCACATTAATCTTACCCACGCCTTCTACCAGCCACTCTAGTCTACATTACCTGGGGGTACTGTATATTGAAAAGGAAGCGAACGCAGCACTCCAGTTAGTTTAATCTGTTTTTGTGTGATGGTATGTCTTCTCCTTTGTGTAGTAGAATGTTGGTGTGTGTCGTGTGGTGTGGTGTCAACTGTTTGTATCTTGTTTCAGCGCCAACTTCAAGCAGGCTCTGGAGGCCCTCCCCCAGTTACACAGTGGAGCAGACCAAAAGTAAGTCCATTTGTAACTCCTTTTAAAATATGGAGAGATTTCACTTCCATTTAAAATATGGAGAGATTTCACTTCCATTTAAAATATGGAGAGATTTCACTTCCATTTAAAATATGGAGAGATTTCACTTCCATTTAAAATATGGAGAGATTTCACTTCCATTTAAAATATGGAGAGATTTCACTTCCATTTAAAATATGGAGAGATTTCACTTCCATTTAAAATATGGAGAGATTTCACTTCCATTTAAAATATGGAGAGATTTCTCTTCCATTTAAAATATGGAGAGATTTCACTTCCATTTAAAATATGGAGAGATTTCACTTCCATTTAAAATATGGAGAGATTTCACTTCCATTTAAAATATGGAGAGATTTCACTTCCATTTAAAATATGGAGAGATTTCACTTCCATTTAAAATATGGAGAGATTTCACTTCCATTTAAAATATGGGGAGATTTCACTTCCATTTAAAATATGGGGTGATTTCACTTCCATTTAAAATATGGAGAGATTTCACTTCCATTTAAAATAAGGAGCGAATTCAGTGTCAACAGAAACTGTATTTGATTTCATTATTTTTGGATTTGTATTTAGATATTGAATTCATTATTTTTGAGTTTGTAATGGACAAATTGAGTCATTGAAATTCATAAATGGAACTTGAAACCGATTTAATTAATATTGCATTCAGTTTTAAAATTCAATTTAATTGAATATTAAAATTCTATATTTATATATTCAGTTTCAATATGGTAAATATTACATTCATTGCCCTGGTATCAAGTTTATAAACTAATTTCAAGTGTACCAAAGTTTCAAACATTCAACTTCTTAAATGCGTTCGGATTCAGTCTTCAAATTCAGTTCTCTACATTCAGATTCAAAACCAGAGATAACATCCTGGTCAGCAAGGAATGGTAGAAGAGAACAGATAGATTTCTGAAGCCAATGTGGCATTTTGAATACATTTTCTTCCTATGATTTTGGCTCTAGCATTTGAACCGTTTGGGCTATGAGATATTATGACCCAATTCCTGAAAGCTCTCTGGAACACGGTTGTGTATTGCGTTCCCCTCTATGATGCTCAAAGGACTCGTTAGAAGGGAGTGCGACAAAAAATGCAGTTTGGCCACAATAACAATATAATTGAATAGCCATGTCATAGCCCTTCGAAGTATAGCTTTTCCACTTTCTAATTAATCTTGCTCTTGTGACTGACTGGATTCGAACCGGGTCTCCTGCATGTCAAAAGACTGTGTTAGCTCACTTACACCAACATCTAATAGGCTAATTTCAGGCTCCAAGGATATTAGTGGTCAGAAATGCACTACATGACCAAAAGTATGTGGACACTTGCTCTTCAAACATCTCATTCCAAAATCATGGGCATTAACATGGAGTTGGTCCCCCCTTTGCTGCTATAACAGCTTTCACTCTTCTGGCTCGCAGTCGCCGTTCCAATTCATCCCGAAGGTGTTCGTTGGGGTTGAGGGCAGGGCTCTGTGTAGGCCAGTCAAGTTTTTACACACCGATCTCGACAAGACATTTCTGTATGGACCTCGCTTTGTGCACAGGAACATTTTCATGCTGAAGCAGGAAAGGGCCTTCCCCAAACTGTTGCCACAAAGTTGGAAGCACATAATCATCTAGAATGTCATTGTATACTGTAGCGTTAAGATTTCTCTTCACTGGAACTAAGGGGCCTAGCCCGAACTATGAAAAACAGCCACATACTATTATTCTTCCTCTACCAAACTTCACAGTTCGCACCATGCATTGGGGCAGGTAGCATTCTCCTGGAATCCACCAAACCCAGATTTGTCCACTGGACTGCCAGATGGTGAAGCGTGATTCATCACAAAAGAGAACACATTTCTACTGCTCCAGAGTCCAATGGTGGCGAGCTTTACACCACTCCAGCCGATGCCTGGCTGCTCGGCCTTGGAAACCCATTTCATGAAGCTCCAGATGAACAGTTCCTGTGCTGACGTTGCTTCCAGAGGCAGTTTGGAATTCGGTAGAGAGTGTTGCAACTGAGGACAGACTATTTTTGTGCGCTACCCGCTTCAGCACTCAGTACAACGTAACTTTCAGGTCTCTTGAGAAGGTACTCATCATGCAAGCATGCTCCCCAAACCACCTGTTACACTTCACCCTCCCTTTGACCTCCTCCTCCTCGAAGAGACCCATTCAAGTCACATAACCAATACCTAGGTTTGCCAGAGACTTGAAACTAACAAGCTGTCATTGTAAATAAGATTGTGTTCTTAACTGAATTGCCTAGTTAAATAAAGGTAATGTTATATATATATATATATATATATTACCTTTATTTAACTATATATATATATATATATATTATATATATTTAAATAAACACAAACTAACACATGTCAAATTAACACGTCTTCAGGTCTCAGGCAAGTTTCTTATCCCATAAGCATGGATCGACAAACCACACTATTTTGATGAGTAACCTAGCTGGATCTTGAAGAGTTGTATTAGTGTAGCAGATGGGATCTGTGAAACTCACTCCTCAGCCAAAAGTGTCGCCCCGTGCGATATTGAATACCTTTTTTTTCAACTTTATTTAATCAGGTAGGCCAGTAGAGAACAAGTTCTCATTTACAACTGCTACCTGGCCAAGATAAAGCAGTAGTGCGACAAAAACAACAACACAAAGTTACTCATGGGATAAACAAACACACAGTCAATAACATAATAGAAAAATCTATGTGCAGTGTGTGCAAATGTAGTTAGGTAGGTAAGGTAATAAATAGACCATAGTGGCGAAATAATTACAATTTAGCATTAACACTGGAGTGATAGATGTTTCAGATGATGATGTACAAGTGGAGATAATGGGGTGCAAAAGAGCAAATAAAAAAATAACAGTATGGGGATGAGGTAATTGGGTGTTATTTACAGATGGGGTGTGTACAGATGCAATGATCGGTAAGCTGCTTTGACAGCTGATGCTTAAAGTTAGTGAGGAAGATATAAGTCTCCAGCTTCAGTGATTTTTGCAATTCGTTCCAGTCATTAGCAGCAGATAATTGGAAGGGAAGGCGGCCAGAGGAGGTGTTGGCTTTGGGGATGACCAGTGAAATATAGCTGCTGGAGCGCGTGCTACGGGTGGGTGCTGCAATGGTGACCAGTGAGCTGAGATAAGGTGGGGCTTTACCTAGCAGAGACTTGTAGATGACCTGGAGCCAGTGGGTTTGGCGATGAAAATGTAGCGAGGGCCAGCCAACGAGAGCACACAGGTCACAGTGATGGGTAGTATATGGTGCTTTGGTGACAAAACAGATGGCACTGTGATCGACTCCATCCAATTTGCTGAGTAGAGTGTTGGAGGCTATTTTGTAAATGACATCACCGAAGTCAAGGATCGGTAGGATAGTCAGTTTTATGAGGGTATGTTTGGCAGCATGAGTGAAGGAGGCTTTGTTGCGAAATAGGAAGCCGATTCTAGATTTAATTTTTGATTGGAGATGCTCGATGTGAGTCTGGAAGGAGAGTTTACAGTCTAACCAGACACCTAGGTATTTGTAGTTGTCCCCATATTCTAAGCCAGATCCGTCCAGAGTAGGGATGCTAGGCAGGCGGGAAGGTACAGGCCGCAATCGGTTGAAGAGCATGCATTTAGTTTTACTAGCATTTAAGAGCAGTTGGAGGCCACGGAAGGAGTGTTGTATGACATTGAAGCTCGTTTGGAAGTTTGTTAACACAGTGTCCAAGGAAGGGCCAGATGTATACAGAATGGTGTCGTCTGCGTAGAGGTCGATCAGAGAATCACCAGCAGCAAGAGCGACATCATTGATTTATACAGAGAAAAGAGTCAGCCCGAGAATTGAACCCTGTGGCACCCCCATAGAGACTGCCAGAGGTCCGGACAACAGGCCCTCCAATTTTACACGCTGAACTCTATCTGAGAAGTAGCTGGTGAACCAGGCGAAGCAGTCATTTGAGAAACCAAGGCTATTGAGTCTGCCGATAAGAATGCAGTGATTGTCAGAGTCGAAAGCCTTGGCCAGGTCGATGAAGACGGCTGCACAGTACTGTCTTTTATCTATGGTGGTTATGATATTGTTTAGGACCTTGAGCGTGGCTGAGGTGCACCCATGACCAGCTCGGAAACCAGATGGCATAGCGGAGATGGTACGGTGGGATTCGAAATGGTCTGTGATCTGTTTATTAACTTGGCTTTCGAAGACTTTAGAAAGGCAGGGCAGGATGGATATAGGTTTGTAACAGTTTGGGTCTAGACTGTCTCCCCCTTTGAAGAGGGGGCTGACTGCGGCCGTTTCCATACTTTAGGAATCTCAGACGATACGGAAGAGAGGTTGAACAGGCTAGTAATTGGGGTTGCAATAATGGCGGCAGATACTTTTAGGAAGAGGGTCCAGATTGTCTAGCCCAGCTGATTTGTAGGGATCCAGATTTTGCAGCTCCTTCAGAACATCAGCTATCTGGATTTGGGTGAAGGAGAAGCGGGTTGGGGGGGGGGGGCTTGAGCAAGTTGCTGCAGGGGGTGCTGAGATGTTGGCCGGGGTAGGGGTAGCCAGGTGGAAAGCATGGCCAGCCGTAGAAAAATGCTTATTGAAATTCTCGATTATCATAGATTTATTGGTGGTGACAGTGTTTCCTAGCCTCAGTGCAATGGACAGCTGGGAGGAGGTTCTCCATGGACTTTACAGTGTTCCAAAACCTTTTGGAATTAGTGCTACAGGATGTAAATTTATGTTTGAAAAGGCTAGCCTTAGCTTTCCGAACTGACTTTGTATATTGTTTCCTGACTTCCCTGAAAAGTTGTGTGTCGCAGGGGCTATTCGATGTTAATGCAGTACGCTACAGGATGTTTTTGTGCTGGTCAAGGGCAGTCAAGTCTGGAGTGAACCAAGGGCTGTATCTGTTCTCAGTTCTACATTTTTTGAATGGGCATGCTTATTTAAGATGATGAGGAAAGCACTTTTAAAGAACAACCAGGCATCCTCTACTGACTTGAAGTGAAGTGTTTTAGGGAGCGTTTGACAGTGATGAGGAGTGGTCGTTTGACTGCTGGCCCATTGCGGACGCAGGCAATGAGGCAGTGATCGCTGAGATCCTGGTTGAAGACAGCAGAGCTGCATTTGGAGGGCAGGTTGTTTAGGATGATATCTATGAGGGTGCCCATGTTTACGGGTTTAGGGTTGTACCTGGTAGGTTCCTTGATCATTTGTTTGAGATTGAGGGCATCTAGCTTAGATAGTAGGACGGCCGGGGTGCTAAACATTTCCCAGTTTAGGTCACCTAACAGTACGAACTCTGAAGATATATGGGGGGCAATCCATTCACATATGGTGTCCAGAGCACAGCTGGGGGCTGAGGGGGGTCTATAACACGCGGCAACAGTGAGAGACTTATTTCTGGAAAGGTGGATTTTTTAAAGTAGAAGCTTGAATTGTTTGGGCACAGACCTGGATAGCATGACAGAACGCTGCAGGCTATCTCTGCAGTAGATTGCAATTCTGCCCCCTTTGGCAGTTTCTTGATGGAAAATGTTGTATTTGGGGGTGGAAATTTCAGACTTTTTGGTGGCCTTCCTAAGCCAGGATTCAGACACGGCTACGACATCAGTGTTGGCGGAGTGTGCTAAAGCAGTGAATAAGACAAATTTAGGGAGGGGGCTTCTGATAATAACATGCATGAGACAAAGGCTTTTACGGTTACAGAAGTCAACAAATGAGAGCGCCTGGGTAATAGGTGTGATGCTGGGGGCAAAAGGGCCTGGGTTAACCTCTACACCACCAGAGAAACAGAGGAGTAGGATAAGGTTACAGCTAAAGGCTATGAGAACTGGTTGTCTAGTGCGTTGGGAACAGAGAATTAAAGGGGCAGATTTCTGGGCGTGGTAGAATAGATTCAGGGCATAATGTACAAGCAAGGATATGGTAGGATGAGAGTACAGTGGGGGTAAACCTAGGCATTGAGTGACTATGAGAGAGTTTGCATCTCTAGAGACATCAGCTCAGCCAGGTGTGGTCTCCCCATTTGTGGGGGTATGTGACAAAAGAGCTATCTAAGGCATGTTGAGCTGGACTAGGGGCTCTACAGTGAAATAAAACAATAACTATCCAAAACAGCAGAAGACAAGGCATATTGACATTAGAGAGAGGCAAGTGTAGCGAAGTGACCATAGGGTCCAATGAGCAGCAATAGGTGAGTCCGGGAGCCGTTTGGTAGTCGCTACTATGCTAGGCGAGCGGGAGGCACGGCATTTAGAAAGCTAGCGTGCCGTTGCTAGCAGATGGGTGTTTCGGCGACATCGCAACGGAAAAGCCTGTTGAAACCACATCGGACGATTACGTCGGCAGACCAGTCGTGAAGGACCAGTGGGGCTCCGTGTCGGCAATAAAGGGTCCAGGCCAATTGGCAGAAGAGGTATTGTAGCCCACGAATTAGCGAGTATACCTATTCAACTAGCCAGGAGATGGGCCTAGCTCGAGGCTAGTTCAAGGATAGCTCAAGGCTAACTGGTGCTTGCTTTGGGACAGAGGCGTTAGCCAGCAGTAGCCACTTGGTTGTAGCTAGCTAGCTGCGATGATCCAGTGTAATGGCCCAGAGCTTGCGGCTTGAATCTGGTGATGTGGTGGAGAAAAGCAGTCTGATATGCTCTGGGTTGATATCGCGCTGTGCAGACTGGCAGGTATTGACCGAGCTAAAGCTGGCTGGTGTCCGGGCTAAAGGTGAAGGGCTAGCCGTGGCCAACAGTGACTAGTAGCTAGTTAGCTGGCTAGCTTCTGATTGAGGTTCCAGTTATCACGTCTAAAAATAGCAGATCTGTAACACACTGGGTGAGGCGGGTTGCAGGAAAGTATATTTAGATCGTAGGCGGAACGTGAGATTAAAATATATACAAAAAATAACTGATAAAATGACTATTTTACATGTGACAAGACAAACACACGTCCGACTGCTACGCCATCTTGGATACATAGCGTGATGGGTTGGTATGCTACAGGAAGGTGGTCGCGTGTGTTTTCGAGGTCGAGGTCCTGAGTTTGAGTTTCCTTATGAGCTGAATCAGGGGGACGTGGTACTCGCTAATCAAGCTAGACTGTGATCTACAGTTGCGCTTAGCCCAACCGCTCAGCCCAACTGCAGTTGAAGAAGGCCTTTTTCAATAGTGCGGCAGGTTGGAATGCTTCAGGAGGGCGGTCACGTGTGTTTGCGAGGCAGAGGTCCTGAGTTCAAGTCTCGGTATAAGCTGAATCAGGGGGAATCAGTACTTGCTAAGCAAGCGGCCTCTACATTAACTTCCTGATCGCTTCCCTAAGGGCTTAAGCACATTTTTGTATTGTTTTATTTAACCTTGATTTAAGCAGGGAAATCTCATTGAGACCAAGGCCTCTTTTCCAAGGAAGCCCTGCATGTACACAATCCGACTAATTTGCAACATTTACAAATACAAAATACTCTATCATCAACTTACAAATCGCAATTATAAAAAACAAGGCTGTGGCTATTGATCTGACTTTTTCAGGTTCTGACTTCAAGGATCATGTTCTGCGCATGTGTAAAATGCAGGGCACCCTTTTACCTGCAGAGAACAGGCTACTCAGACGAATGGTGCTCGTTTGATACAGTTAGATCAAGTAGAATCAATGTCTGCAAGATCACAATGTTCACAGTATTCTACATAACAGAACCAAATATAATAGTATAGTTTAATGTTACTGTAAGACGAAAACACCAATTGTGAATTATAATTCTTCAAGTTTTACCCATAGTAACCATTTGATCTCAATCAGTTTCATGGGGATATGCTTTTAGATCTTGCGTTATACAGTGTTGGTTCAAAGTAACCTACACTGTTGTTTTGAATGATGTACCGTGAGCGAATTTAACCTCTAGTGACTCCCCATCCCGCATGAGGGAGCGTAATCATCGACTGACACAAATTAGCATAACGCAACGGACATAAATATTCCTAGAAAATATTCCCATTTATGAAAATCACAAGTGAAATATATTGAGACACAGCTTAGCCTTTTGTTAATCACCCTGTCATCTCAGATGTTCAAAATATGCTTTACAGCCAAAGCTAGACAAGCATTTGTGTAAGTTTATCGATAGCCTAGCATAGCATTTTGTCCAGCTAGCAGCAGGTAACTTGGTCACGGAAATCAGAAAAGCAATCAAATTAAATCGTTTACCTTTGATGAGCTTCGGATGTTTTCACTCACAAGACTCCCAGTTAGATAGCCAATGTTCCTTTTTTCCCAAAATATTATTTTTGTAGGCGAAATAGCTCCGTTTGTTCTTCACGTTTGGCTGAGAAATCGCCCGGAAATTGCAGTCACGAAAACGGCGAAAAAAATATTCAAAATTAGCTCCATAATATCGACAGAAACATGGCAAACGTTTATAATCAATCCTCAAGGTGTTTTTCAAATATCTATTCGATAATATATCCACCGGGACAATTCGTTTTTCAGTAGGACACGATTGGAATAATGGCTACCTCTGTATTTTACGCGAGAATCACTCTGGGAGCATCAGGTGACCACTTGCGCAATGTAGCTGCTTACGGGTATTCTTCAACATAAATGCGTAAAACTACGTCACAATGCTGTAGACACCTTGGGGAATACGGAGAAAAAGTAATCTGGTTGATAGCCCATTCACTGCTCAATAGGGACGCATTGGAACGCAGCGCTTTCAAAACATGAGGCACTTCCGGATTGGATTTTTCTCAGGCTTTCGCCTGCAACATCAGTTCTGTTATACTCACAGACAATATTTTTACAGTTTTGGAAACTTTAGAGTGTTTTCTATCCTAAGCTGTCAATTATATGCATATTTTATCATCTTGTCCTGACAAAATATCCCGTTTACTACGGGAACGTTATTTTTCCAAAAATGAAAATACTGCCCCCTAGTCACAAATTAAGAGCAGATGTGTTAGTAACAAAGTAGCCTACCTTTGTAGTCTAGAAGTCGGAAGTTTACATAGACTTAGGTTGGAGTCATTAAAACTTGTTTTTCAACCACTCCACAAATGTCTTGTTAACAAACTTTAGTTTTGGCAAGTCGGTTAGGACATCTACTTTGTGCATGACACAAGTAATTTTTCCAACAATTGTTTACACACAAATTATTTCACTTATAATTCACTGTATCGCAATTCCAGTGGGTCAGAAGTTTATATACACTAAGTGCCTTTAAACAGCTTGGATAAAAAGATTGGGGGGGCTGTTTTGTTAGACTTTAGTGTGGCTTTTGACATTATCGATCATCATCTGCTGCTTGAAAAACGTATGTGTTATGGCTTTACACCCCCTACTATATTGTGGGTAAAGAGTTACCAGTCTAACAGAACACAGAGGGTGTTCTTTAATGGAAGCCTCCCCAACATAATCCAGGTTAAATCAGAAATTCCCCAGGGCAGCTGTTTAGGCCCCTTACTTTTTTCAATCTTGGCTAATGACATGCCACTGCTTTGAGTAAAGCCAGTGTGTCTATGTATGCGGATGACTCAACACTATACACATCAGCTACCACAGTGACTGAAATTACTGCAACACGTAACAAAGAGCTGCAGTTAGTTTCAGAATGGGTGGCAAGGAATACGTTTCAACCTAAATCTTTCAAAAACTAAAAGCATTGTATTTGGAACAAATATAGAAGTACACCTTATGGAACGGCAGGGACTGTGAAGGCAGGGACTGTGAAGTGACACACACACGGGTACAGACACACGCATACACACACACGTACATTGTAATATTGTTGTGTAGTGGTATCATACATTTTGTGTTATGGATATGTGGTGGTGTGACAGTGTTATATGATGTACTGTTTTAGCGTTTGTTTTGTGTGTAATACAAGTCTTAATGTGTTTGGAGTAGCTGTTGCCTTGGAAGCAGCTAATGGGGATTCCTAATAAAATACAAATACAAATAGTTTATTAATTTGATACACAGACAATGACTGCAATATTTACCATATTGAAGCAGAATGTATAAATATTAAAGATGCACTATGCAGATATCGCTCTGACATTTCCTGGTTGCTGAAATACTAATAGTTCGCCTAATTTCAGTTTGTGATAAAACAAGCAAGTATAGTGTAAAGAATCATTGTACCATCTAAACCGCTGTGAAATATATTTTCCATAACCAAAACTGTTGTATTTTCAGCTGTTTGAAGCTGGTGTACAAAACCATAAGTAAAATACGCAAAAATGAAACAGGAAGCATAGAAAAAACGCACATGAAACTGATCTACCGCTTCTTAGACTTGCTTTGAATGAGAATGATCTATAACTCACATGTCTATGTAAATTTGGTCGGGTCGCCTAAAAAGATCGCCCAAATATAAAAGTTTGAAATAACACATATGGAATCATGTAGGAACCAAAAAAGTGTTAAACAAATCAAAATATATTTTATATTTGAAATTCTTCAAAGTAGCCACCCTTTGCATTGATGACCACTTTGCTCACTCCTGGCATTCTCTCAACCAGCTCCAGTTACCTGGAATGCATTTCAATTAACAGGTGTGCCTTGTTAAAAGTTAATTTCCTTCTTAATGCGTTTGAGCCAATCAGTTGTGTTGTGATGAGGTAGGGGTGGTATACAGAAGATAGCCCTATTTGGTAAAAGACCAAGACCATATTATGGCAAGACCAGAGCAAATAAGCAAAGAGAAATGACAGTCCATCATTACTTTAAGACATGAAGGTCAGTCAATCCAGAACATTTCAAGAACTTTAAAAGAACCCATCAAGCGCTGTGATGAAACTGGCTCTCATGAGGACTGCCACAGGAAAGGAAGACCCAGTGTTACCTTTGTTGCAAAGGATACGTTCAGCTTCAGAAATTGCAGCCCAAATAAATGCTTCACAGAGGTCAAGTAACAGACATCTCAACATCAACTGTTCAGAGGGAGACTGCGTGAATCAGGCCTTCATGGTAGAATTGCTGCCAACAAACCATTACTAAAGGACCAATAATAAGAAGAGACTGGCTTGGGCCAAAAACACGAGCAATGGACATTAGACTGGTGGAAATCTGTCCTTTTGGTCTGATGAGTCCAAATTTGAGATTTTTGGTTCCAACCACCGTGTCTTTGTGAGACGCAGAGAAGGTGAACGAATGATCTCCACATGTGTGGTTCCCACCGTGAAGCATGGAGAGGGAGGTGTGATGGTGTGGGGCTGCTTTGCTGGTGACACTGTTTGGGATTTATTTAGAATTCAAGGCACACTTAACCAGCATGGCTACCACAGCATTCTGCAATGATACCCATTCCATGTGGTTTGGCTTAGTGGGTCTATCATTTGTTTTTCAACAGGAAAATGATCCAACACACCTCCAGGCTGTGTAAGGATGTTTTGACCAACAAGGAGTGTGATGGAGTGCGGCATCACCCGACCTCAACCTAATTGAGATGGTTTGGGATGAGTGGGACCGCAGAGTGAAGGAAAAGCAGCCAACAAGTGCTCAGCATATGTGGGAACTCCTGTTGGAAAAGCATTCCAGGTGAAGCTGGTTGAGAGAATGCCAAGCGTGTGCAAATCTGTCATCAAGGCAAAGGGTGGCTACTTTGAAGAATCTAAAATGTTAAATATATTTAGATTTGTTGAACACTTTGGTGACTACATGATTCCATATGTGTTATTTAATCATTTTGATATCTTCATTATTATTCTACAATGTAGAAAATAGTTTTAAAAACTAAAAAAACTTGAATGAATAGGTGTGTCCAAACTTTTGACTGGTACTGTACATATTGTAGCTTTAAATTTGAATATTCAATCAAATTGAAATATAATGTTAAAACCGAATGCCATTTTCAGTCAATTCAGTTTCAGATCCTGAAATAGAAGTTTAATTTATGAAGTCAGTTATCCAATTTGTGCATTACAAATTCAAAAATATTGAATTCAAAAACAGTTTTGGTTGGTACTGAAATCTCTCCAGTTACACCCTCATTTAATATCATGATTCTACCTCTTTCTTTCCTTGCTTCCATCTCTCTTTTTTTTGTTCTTTCTCTCTGTCTCTCTCTGTCTCTGTAGGTTTCTCGAGGAGTTGCTAAATAGGTTTAAGAGCAGTATGCAGCTCCAACTCACCTGTTTCCAGCCCTCTAATGTCCAGCCTGTCAAGAGATGAGCCAAATTTATTTTTGATGGAAAGACCCAGAGTAATTACATGGTTAATCTGGGCAGCCCCTCTACTGTAGAATCATGCTAATTATAATATTGTTAGATGGCCGCTCATCTAGCAATCAGCATCCAGTCCCTTTTGGCTAGTCTGGTTTTAGAGGCAGGACTGTCTCTACTCTCTCCTGCTAAGAAATATGTCAGAGCCAGCCAACAGCTCTCTGAATGTTCATAAAGAAACTGCAGGTGTGTCATTATGTGTTATATGTGGAATTTGTTTTCAGTGCTGTTCTGTCCTCAAATTAAAAGACCTGCCAATTAAAATACACATTTCAATTGATTCTGTTCTTGTGACCTGTCACTTTTCACCTTATCATACTAGTAACATACTAGCTTATTGAATGGTTTATTACACATTGCTGCCATTGTCATATCTACTCACACCCTACCCAACCGCTCATTCAGACCATACAGTGTCCTTGACCTTGATTAGGCTTGTCCCATAGAAGGTTGTGCAGAGACAGTGAATGAGTGAACGTTAGAGAGACATCTCTGTCCCATAGACGGTAGAACCCCAGCCATAGATTAGCCACTGCATCAATTCAGGAGATCATTGCGCTCACACATAGTCTAGCACTAGTATAGGGTAGGGCCAGTTAGACAGGGATGTGGTGTTAGTAGAGTGGGGTAGGGTAGGAAGTTGTGAACCGTTCTGCAAGATAGACAGCAAGAGGAGTGGTCTATGCTAACTCCATACTGGCTGTAAAAAATATAGGACAGATTTGGTTGTAGTTGGATGGTTGCGGTTTTGCAGTATTTATGTGGTCGTATGTTTTAAACTTTATTTAACTAGGCAAGTCAGTTAAGAACAAATTCTTATTTACAATGACGGCCTACACCGGCCAAACTCAGACGACGCTGGGCCAATTGTGCGCCGCCCTATGTGACTCCCAATCACGACTAGTTGTTATACAGCTTGAATGTCAGACATTGTAGTAGTAGTTACAGTGGGGCAAAAAAGTATTTAGTCAGCCACCAATTGTGCAAGTTCTCCCACTTAAGAAGATGAGAGAGGCCTGTAATTTTCATCATAGGTACACTTCAACTATAACAGACAAAATTAGAAAGAAAATCCAGAAAATCACATTGTAGGATTTTTAATGAATTTATTTACAAATTATGGTGGAAAATAAGTATTTGGTCAATAACAAAAGTTTATCTCAATACTTTGTTATATACCCTTTGTTGGCAATGACAGAGGTCAAACGTTTTCTGTAAGTCTTCACAAGGTTTTCACACACTGTTGCTGGTATTTTGGCCCATTCCTCCATGCAGATCTCCTCTAGAGCAGTGATGTTTTGGGGCTGTTGCTGGGCAACACGGACTTTCAAAAACAGAAAAACAGCCCCAAAGCATGATGTTACCACCCCCATGCTTCACAGTAGGTATGGTGTTTTTTGGATGCAACTCCGCATTCTTTGTCCTCCAAACACGACGAGTTGAGTTTTTACCAAAAAGTTATATTTTGGTTTCATCTGACCATATGACATTCTCCCAATCTTCTGGATCATCCAAATGCTCTCTAGCAAACTTCAGACGGGCCTGGACATGTACTGGCTTAAGCTGGGGGACACGTCTGGCACTGCAGGATTTGAGTCCCTGGCGGCGTAGTGTGTTACTGATGGTAGGCTTTGTTACTTTGGTCCCAGCTCTCTGCAGGTCATTCACTAGGTCCCCCCGTGTGGTTCTGGGATTTTTGCTCACCGTTCTTGTGATCATTTTGACCCCACTGGGTGAGATCTTGCGTGGAGCCCCAGATCGAGGGAGATTATCAGTGGTCTTGTATGTCTTCCATTTCCTAATAATTGCTCCCACAGTTGATTTCTTCAAACCAAGCTGCTTACCTATTGTAGATTCAGTCTTCACAGCCTGGTGCAGGTCTACAATTTTGTTTCTGGTGTCCTTTGACAGCTCTTTGGTCTTGGCCATAGTGGAGTTTGGAGTGTGACTGTTTGAAGTTGTGGACAGGTGTCTTTTATACTGATAACAAGTTCAAACAGGTGCCATTAATACAGGTAACGAGTGGAGGACAGAGGAGCCTCTGAAAGAAGAAGTTACAGGTGTGTGAGAGCCAGAAATCTTACTTGTTTGTAGGTGACCAAATACTTATTTTCCACCATAATTTGCAAATAAATTCATTAAAAATCCTACAATGTGATTTTCTGGATTTTTTTTTCTCATTTTGTCTGTCATAGTTGAAGTGTACCTATGATGAAAAGTACAGGCCTCTCATCTTTTTAAGTGGGAGAACTTGCACAATTGGTGGCTGACTAAATACTTTTTTGCCCCACTGTACATTACTGACCATTATTCCTCCTCCATCAAACTTTACAGTTGGCACTTCACTGGGGCAGGTAGCGTTCTCCTGGCATCCGCCAAACACAGATTCGTCTGTCGGACTGCCAGATGGTGAAGCGTGATTCATCACTCCAGAGGACACGTTTCCACTGCTCCAGAGTCCAATAGCGGCAAGCTTGGCATTGCGCATGGTGATCTTAGGCTTGTGTCTGGCTGCTCAGCCATGATAACCCATTTCATGAAGCTCCCGACGAACAGTTCTTCTGCTGAATTTGCTTCCAGAGACACTTTGGAACTCGATAGTGAGTGTTGCAACCAAGGACAGAGGATTTTGACAAGCTTCAGCACTTGCCGGTACCGTTCTGTGAGCTTGTGTGGCCTACCACTTTGCAGCTGAGCCGTTATTGCTCCTAGACTTTTTCACTTTTTCACAATAACAGCACTCACAGTTGACCAGGGCAGACATGTTACGAACTGACTTGTTGGAAAAGTAGCATCCTATGACGGTGCCACATTGAAAGTCAATGAGCTCTTCAGTACAGGCCAATCTCCTGTAGTGTTTGTCTATGGAGATTGCATGGCTCTGCACTCATTTTTATACACCTGTCAGCATGGGTGTGGCTGAAATAGCCGAATCCAAGAATTTAGCCACTAATCTAACCAAAAATTATAATAAAATATGAGATTGAAATGTTCTTATCGACAAAACAAACCCAAAAATGTGCTAATCTTCTCATTGCCACTATCAACTGATCGAGAAAAAGCAAAGCCAAATTGCATCATGTGAGCTACATTATCAACAGCAGGACCATAACCCCATGCCAGGCAGGGGAAATTTCATCAGCACCATAACCCCAGGCCAGGCAGGGGACATTTCATCAGCAGCACCATAACCCCAGGCAGGGGACATTATCATCAGCAGAACCATAACCCCAGGCAGGGGACATGATCATCATCAGCACCATAACCCCAGGCCAGGCAGGGGACATTTCATCAGCAGCACCATAACCCCAGGCAGGGGACATTATCATCAGCAGAACCATAACCCCAGGCAGGGGACATGATCATCAGCAGCACCATACACCCAGGCCAGGCAGGGGACATTATCATCCGCAGAACTATAACCCCAGGCCAGGCAGGGGACATTATCATCAGCAGAACCATAACCCCAGGCCAGGCAGGGGACATTTCATCAGCAGCACCATAACCCCAGGCCAGGCAGGGGACATTATCATCAGCAGAACCATAACCCCAGGCGAGGCAGGGGAAAAGCCATTTAGACTGCGGTTGTTTTGATTCTCTCTTCTTTCTGGTCTGTTCTAAACTTAGCTCTCTATGTGGAGTGTCCACCCACGGATTCATTCACATCAGCAGTATGTTCAAAGCCCTCAGGTCTCATCCTTCCACAACCGGTACTGTTTACAGCCGGAGACGCGAGGTGGGGAGGGGAGTTTTTACACCACACTTCTGTTCCATTTTGGACGCAGGTGAAAACATGTTTACATCAATCAAGGTGGATTCTTTGAAATAGGTGTTTTTGGTAATAAGGCTGTAATGGGAAGAACACAGGTTACATAGGGATTGTGTAGGTAGGTGGTGTAACAAATGGTCAGACAAGTTAATTTATTTTCTTTGATCATTCTTATCAGACATCTTATAAACCTGTTGTATGGTGTCTCATCCTTAAGGGTGGTTCAACTCTGTCCTTCCTTGCAATGGTACACCTGTTCACTAATGGTTGTTTTACATATCAGTGTAATTTAGAAGACTTTTTAATCTATAACCGTTTCCCCCAAAAAAATATAGTACATTGTTACTATTACATATATTACAGCATATTACAATTGAAAGTACTACCCAGTCTTGTTTACTCTATCAGTCAGCCGGTGATTGAGAATTCTACTCAGGGTTTTTCACTGTTCTTCCATGGAAATTTAAATGTAGTCAGCGCATGTAGAGGCACCCCAGGAAACACTTGTATCAGTTCTAAACGCTAAGGCTCTTAGGGCCTCGTTGGGATGGAAAGAGTGGCCAACCTCTTCCTCTTCCCCTGGTGATGTCATCACACATTGTTTATGACAGCGTTCTCCTGTGAGTGTGTTTGATTAACCAGCGTCATCCTGCATCTGAACCAGGCTTCCTGTAAACAGACGCACAAAAGCACACACACACACACACACACACGTAAACACATGCACACATCCGAAGGATGTCACTTCACCACAAATCCCTTGTCTAACATGAGCCCTCTAGCTATTTGATTGAGTGTCTATGTATGTCTCAAAAAATGCACAATTTTTGCGTTGGTACAATTTTTTATTTTTCTATTACAGAACATGTTCCGTATGTATGACAGACTGAGCTTATTGAAGGGTTCAGCATGCTAGTCAGTGTTTCAGTGTGGTTCAATCTCACTGAGTTTATCGAAGATTCAGCATGCTAGTCAGTGTTTCAGTGTGGTTCAATCTCACTGAGTTTATCGAAGATTCAGCATGCTAGCCAGTGTTTCAGTGTGGTCCAATCTCACTGAGTTTATCGAAGATTCAGCATGCTAGTCAGTGTTTCAGTGTGGTCCAATCTCACTGAGTTTATCGAAGATTCAGCATGCTAGTCAGTGTTTCAGTATGGTCCAATCTCACTGAGTTTATCGAAGATTCAGCATGCTAGTCAGTGTTTCAGTGTGGTCCAATCTCACTGAGTTTATCGAAGATTCAGCATGCTAGTCAGTGTTTCAGTGTGGTCCAATCTCACTGAGTTTATCGAAGATTCAGCATGCTAGTCAGTGTTTCAGTGTGGTTCAATCTCACTGAGTTTATCGAAGATTCAGCATGCTAGTCAGTGTTTCAGTGTGGTCCAATCTCACTGAGTTTATCGAAGATTCAGCATGCTAGTCAGTGTTTCAGTGTGGTCCAATCTCACTGAGTTTATCGAAGATTCAGCATGCTAGTCAGTGTTTCAGTGTGGTCCAATCTCACTGAGTTTATCGAAGATTCAGCATGCTAGTCAGTGTTTCAGTGTGGTCCAATCTCACTGAGTTTATCGAAGATTCAGCATGCTAGTCAGTGTTTCAGTGTGGTTCAATCTCACTGAGTTTATCGAAGATTCAGCATGCTAGTCAGTGTTTCAGTGTGGTCCAATCTCACTGAGTTTATCGAAGGGTTCAGCATGCTAGTCAGTGTTTCAGTGTGGTTCAATCTCACTGAGTTTATCGAAGATTCAGCATGCTAGTCAGTGTTTCAGTGTGATCCAATCTCACTGAGTTTATCGAAGATTCAGCATGCTAGTCAGTGTTTCAGTGTGGTTCAATCTCACTGAGTTTATCGAAGATTCAGCATGCTAGTCAGTGTTTCAGTGTGGTTCAATCTCACTGAGTTTATCGAAAATTCAGCATGCTAGTCAGTGTTTCAGTGTGGTCCAATCTCACTGAGTTTATCGAAGGGTTCAGCATGCTAGTCAGTGTTTCAGTGTGGTTCAATCTCACTGAGTTTATCGAAGATTCAGCATGCTAGTCAGTGTTTCAGTGTGATCCAATCTCACTGAGTTTATCGAAGATTCAGCATGCTAGTCAGTGTTTCAGTGTGGTTCAATCTCACTGAGTTTATCGAAGATTCAGCATGCTAGTCAGTGTTTCAGTGTGGTTCAATCTCACTGAGTTTATCAAAGATTCAGCATGCTAGTCAGTGTTTCAGTGTGGTCCAATCTCACTGAGTTTATCGAAGATTCAGCATGCTAGTCAGTGTTTCAGTGTGGTTCAATCTCAGAGGCCGTCTTTGGTCATCTCTATTACAGTATTCCCTATTATACAGTATTGATGCTGGGAAATCTACATACAGTAGTAGCAACAGTAGTCAGGTAAAATGTCTAACATAGTTACAGAAGAAATTGAGCAAACACAATTAAGCACATGAAAAAACATGTCAATACAATCACTACAGCTGTCAGTTATTTTGCTGTCAGAAAGTGGACGTTGAAACACAAAATGTCAATCAAGTTTGAGTCTCTACGGCTAAAGGACGGCTCCCTGAGTTGTTAAAATCAAGTTTGTTCCAAAGAAAATTTGGAACATTGATTCCCTTGAGTCCTTACAACACACAAACACATCTACAATATACAACTATCTGTTACAATCTCTTCAGTGGTCCCGGGGTATGTTCCTCCATAGCCTGGCTTGGTTCAATTCAGTCTGGCCTGGCTTGGTTCAGTTCAACCTGGCTTGGTTCAGTTTGTCTTGGATTGGAGTGGCATAGTTCTGCTTCGGCTTTGAGTGAAATCTGGGATCCAGAGTACAGGGAAACGACTCTCCTCCTCTCCCCAGGCTTTCTCCCATCTCCTCCTCTCCCCATATCCTGCACCGCAGTCTGACTGTGATCAGAGCTGGCCAAATATGTCAGTCCTGCAGGGTGTTGCTATGGTGATGCGTGATGACCCTCTGGTAGTCCTCGGTTAAAGCAGGTGTCATGCTGTGTTCCGTGACCCCTGGGAGGGAGAGGTCGTAGCTGCGGTAGTAGTGTCCGCTGGTCTGCTGGTGCTGGGTGTAGTATAGGAGTTGCCTGGCAAACATGGGCTCCACCTGCAGGGGCGGAGGGGAACAGCAGGGATCAGTACTGGTGTCACTGGGAGCCGGTGGTATTGAGGCATAGCCACGGGACGTAGGGGCGCTGAGGGAGCTGCAGCAACCCCTGATAAATATCCCCCCGAAAAATGTTTTTTACTAAATTTATACATTACCATTCAAAAGTTGAACAACAGTTTTCAGCTGTGCTAACATCATTTCAAAAGGGTTTTCTCATGATCAATTAGCCTTTTAAAATGACAAACTTGGATTAGCAAACACAACATGCCATTGGAACACAGGAGTGATGGTTGCTGATAAAGGGCCTGTGTACGACTATGTAGATATTCCATTAAAATCAGCCGTTTCCAGCTACAATAGTCATTTACAACATTAACAATGTCTACACTGTATTTCTGATCAATTTCGTGTTATAACTTTTGAACGGTAGTGTATGTACAGTACCAGTCAAAAGTTTGGACACACCTACTCATTCAACGGTTTTTATTTGTACTATTTACTACATTGTAGAATAATAGTAAAGACATCAAAACTATGAAATAACACATATGGAATCATGTACAGTGTTATATGTGTTATTTCATAGTTTTGATGACTTCACTATTATTCTACAATGTAGAAAACAGTACAAATAAAGAAAAACCCTTGAATGAGTAGGTTGTCCAAACTTTTGACTGGTACTGTATATTTAACAAAAAAATGGTGCACTAGGCCTTTATTGCTCCTGTATTAGGGTAGACAATTACCTGTCATCAGAGCAGTGAAAATGAAACCTTTCTTCTCTCTGCATTGTTGGGAAGGGCCCGTAAGTAAGTGTTTCCCTGTTAGTCTACGCCAGTGGTGGAAAAAGTACCCAACTGTCATACTGGAGTAAAAGTATAGATCTCTTAATAGAAAGTTCCTCAAGTAAAAGTGAAAGTCACCCAGTAAAATACTACTTTAGTAAAAGTCCAAAAGTATTTGGTTCTAAATATACTTAAGTATCAAAAGTAAATGTCAGCTCTAAAATATACTTAAGTATCAAAGTAGAAATAGAAATCATTTCAAAATCCTTATATTAAGCAAAGCAGACGACACCCATTTTCTTGTTTTGTGCACACCCCAACACTCAGACATCATTTACAGATAGCCAGGGGCACACCCCAACACTCAGATATCATTTACAGATAGCCAGGGGCACACCCCAACACTCAGACATAATTTACAGATAGCCAGGGGCACACCCCAACACTCAGACATCATTTACAGATAGCCAGGGGCACACCCCAACACTCAGACATCATTTACAGATAGCCAGGGGCACACCCCAACACCCAGACATAATTTACAGATAGCCAGGGGCACACCCCAACACTCAGACATCATTTACAGATAGCCAGGGGCACACCCCAACACTCAGATATAATTTACAGATAGCCAGGGGCACACCCCAACACTCAGACATAATTTACAGATAGCCAGGGGCACACCCCAACACTCAGACGTCATTTACAGATAGCCAGGGGCACACCCCAACACTCAGATATCATTTACAGATAGCCAGGGGCACACCCCAACACTCAGACATCATTTACAGATAGCCAGGGGCACACCCCAACACTCAGACATCATTTACAGATAGCCAGGGGCACACCCCAACACCCAGACATAATTTACAGATAGCCAGGGGCACACCCCAACACTCAGACATCATTTACAGATAGCCAGGGGCACACCCCAACACTCAGACATCATTTACAGATAGCCAGGGGCACACCCCAACACTCAGACATAATTTACAGATAGCCAGGGGCACACCCCAACACTCATATATCATTTACAGATAGCCAGGGGCACACCCCAACACTCAGACATCATTTACAGATAGCCAGGGGCACACCCCAACACTCAGACGTCATTTACAGATAGCCAGGGGCACACCCCAACACTCAGACGTCATTTACAGATAGCCAGGGGCACACCCCAACACTCAGACATAATTTACAGATAGCCAGGGGCACACCCCAACACTCAGACGTCATTTACAGATAGCCAGGGGCACACCCCAACACTCAGATATCATTTACAGATAGCCAGGGGCACACCCCAACACTCAGACATCATTTACAGATAGCCAGGGGCACACCCCAACACTCAGACATCATTTACAGATAGCCAGGGGCACACCCCAACACCCAGACATCATTTACAGATAGCCAGTGGCACACCCCAACACTCAGACATCATTTACAGATAGCCAGGGGCACACCCCAACACTCAGACATCATTTACAGATAGCCAGGGGCACACCCCAACACTCAGACATCATTTACAGATAGCCAGGGGCACACCCCAACACTCAGACATCATTTACAGATAGCCAGGGGCACACCCCAACACTCAGATATCATTTACAGATAGCCAGGGGCACACCCCAACACTCAGACATAATTTACAGATAGCCAGGGGCACACCCCAACACTCAGACGTCATTTACAGATAGCCAGGGGCACACCCCAACACTCAGACGTCATTTACAGATAGCCAGGGGCACACCCCAACACTCAGACGTCATTTACAGATAGCCAGGGGCACACCCCAACACTCAGACATAATTTACAGATAGCCAGGGGCACACCCCAACACTCAGACATCATTTACAGATAGCCAGGGGCACACCCCAACACTCAGACATCATTTACAGATAGCCAGGGGCACACCCCAACACTCAGACATCATTTACAGATAGCCAGGGGCACACCCCAACACTCAGACGTCATTTACAGATAGCCAGGGGCACACCCCAACACTCAGACATAATTTACAGATAGCCAGGGGCACACCCCAACACTCAGACATCATTTACAGATAGCCAGGGGCACACCCCAACACTCAGACGTCATTTACAGATAGCCAGGGGCACACCCCAACACTCAGACGTCATTTACAGATAGCCAGGGGCACACCCCAACACTCAGACATAATTTACAGATAGCCAGGGGCACACCCCAACACTCAGACATAATTTACAGATAGCCAGGGGCACACCCCAACACTCAGACGTCATTTACAGATAGCCAGGGGCACACCCCAACACTCAGACGTCATTTACAGATAGCCAGGGGCACACCCCAACACTCAGACGTCATTTACAGATAGCCAGGGGCACACCCCAACACTCAGACATCATTTACAGATAGCCAGGGGCACACCCCAACACTCAGACATCATTTACAGATAGCCAGGGGCACACCCCAACACTCAGACATCATTTACAGATAGCCAGGGGCACACCCCAACACTCAGACATCATTTACAGATAGCCAGGGGCACACCCCAACACTCAGACATCATTTACAAATGATGCATTTGTGTTTAGTGAGTCAGAGTCAGTAGGGATGCCACGTGTTATCTTGATAAGTGCGTCAATTGGACCATTTTCCTGTCCTGCTAAGCATTCATCACGAGTACTTTTGAGTGTCAGGGAAATGTATGCTGTAAAAAGTACATTATTTTCTTTAGGAATGTAGTGAAGTAAAAGTGAAAGTTGTCAAAAAATATAAAAAGTAAAGTACATCTACCCCCAAAAAACGACTTAAGATGTACTTTAAAGTATTTTTACTTATGTACTTTATACCACTGGTCTACACCTATTGTTTACGAAGCATGTGACAAATACAGTTTGATTTTAGTAGAATGGAGGGATGTTAGGGGGTGGAGAGAGGGCCAGGATTAGGGGATGGGGTTTGGATAAAGTAGAGAGAGTGGCTGAATACAGGTAGTAGAGGTCATATTAATATTAGGTGATAGTTATATACCGTACCTGTACAGTGAGGGTCCTCCTCTGTCTCTGTGGGTCCAGACATTCGTCTCCAAAACTCAGCAGCACCTGGAGACGTGGAGGCGGCCGGCCATGGAGGGCATAGCCCTGCAGCTCTGGTAGACAGCGAGAAATAAGTGGTTAATAGGGTCTAGATGGTTAAGTTAGGTAAAGAGGAAAGGCATGGATTGCATAGCCCTGCAGCTCTGAGACAAACAGGGAGGGAGGGAGGTGAGGTGGAAATGGTTAGATTAGATACAGAGGAGAGACATGGAGGGAATAGCCCTGTAGCTCTGAGACAAACAGGGAGGGAGGGAGGTGAGGTGGAAATGGTTCGATTAGATACAGAGGAGAGACATGGGGGAATAGCTCTGCAGCTCTGAGACAAACAGGGAGAAATAGGATTCGATCTAGAAGGTAGGGTTGTGTATATAGATAGGTTCGCAGGGAGGGGACATTGGGTCGATAAAGGGTTAATACATTTTGGTCAAAGGGAATTCTTATGAGCTGGTGTGGTGGTGACTTTAGAGGTTGTGTGACTGGATGGAAACCCCTGGTTCTATATGCAAATTAGACCAATCAGGCTGAACACATCTGTGGTAGGTGGGTGGGGATGAGGTCACTACTGTGTGTCATGTGTCATTCTTAAAAGTGTGTGTTGGGGATTATGGAGGCAATCTCATCATATTTCAAGGAAATGAGGACGTATCTGCTTCCTGTTCATGACCAGGAAACAGCATGACAACAGAGAGTGGTTTGGTTTGCCAGTGAATGTGACACGTGTGTGGGTGCATGCCCGCCTGCCTGCTTGCAGTGTACGTTAACTCACCTGCAAAGTAGTCCTGTGTGTGCAGTAGTTTACAGGTGTGTTCTCTCTCCAGCTTGTTGGGTTTATCTCCGTAGGGCGATAACCCTCCCTCCCAGAACACTCTCTCCTGGCACAGCCGCCGAGCGTAGAGACCATCTGGGGCCATCCATAGCAGCACGCCCCTCTCCAGGGTACCACCAGGGGGGCTGGGGGGGCACTCCTCCCCCCTCCCCAGGGCTGGGAGGCTGTCCAGGGGTAGGGGCACCAGGTCTGGACCTCCAGTGGGGGAATACAGCTTGTCGTCTGGGGAGCAGGGAGTTATGCGACAGCCCTCTGGACTAGAGGTGGTCACCTCCCTCCACAATGAGTCCCGGTAGAACACTGACACATGTAACCGCATATCTGGGGTGGAGGAGGGAGTAATGGTCAGAGCTAACACAATATAATACCAATTACGTGGAACAAAATATATTATTGGCAAGTCATATGTGAAGTAAATAAGTGTGTGTGTACACTGTATATTGTACCTGAGAGGGCCTCGGCTGATCTCATGCTGGTGTCCAGTGTGAAGGGGGAGGGCTGGCCATCAGTAGGGTAGGTGTAGAAGGACCCTGTGATCTGGTACCCTGCAAACACAGAGAGACAGTACCTGAATAAAGGCACTTATTCCAACACTCAGAACAGCATACACACAAATATCATGGGTCGAATCGACAATCACGTGAAAAGCAAGTTATTTGAGCAATGTCAAGTTAGTATGTAGGCCCATGTGAACATAACTCCCACCGCCTGAATAGCTGGTTGACCCTCACCAACTGGGCCACCTGGTCCACGATACATTTTCTAATTCATAGTCTATCGTCCTAGAACGGAAAATTGCTCTTTACACTCTCTGCACACACTCATATCCCGACTCTTTCATTTACATATTTCCCCCACCGCACATCATCCTGTAAAAAAAGAGTTGATTTATTTATACATGTCTACATTCATCATTTATAATGTAACTTAGTGTTTATAGTGTAGCTTGTAGTTCTTAGCGTACATAGTGCATAGTGTGTACAGTACATAGTGTACATACCACATGGATTTGTGTAAACTCTGCTTCTACATACAGTATGTTGTCTGTATATCCTGTTTATTGTGGCTGCACCAATTCACCAAGTCAAATTCCTGTACATGCAAATGTATTTGGTGAATAAAGGTGATTCTGACTACACATCTACACACCCTAAATTACATTCTCTCATACAAACAAACATGGATGCTGTGGTATTGGGCCTACCGTTGTCCATGCTGGGGCCCTGGGCCCAGGGTAGGCTGCGTGAGGGGTAGGAACACTGGGCATAGGGCAGCTCAGGGAGCGAGGTCTGCTCTGGAAGATAGTCCCTCATCCAGCCTCGCTCTGCACTGGACATGTACCCAGACATCTACCCACATAGAGACAGGGAGATACCTCTCAGTCAACCATCACATCTGCACACATAGAGACAGAGATTTGTGCAGCTGTCTCGCTCTCTCTCTCTCTCTCTCGCACACACAAACACACACACACACACACACACACGCAGTGTTGGGAGTAGTGAACTACATGTAGTTCAACTAGTAATTTATCTAGTAGTAGCTTGGTGGTAGTTGAACTATATTCAAATCTAGATAGTGTTTTTAGTAGTTAATTACTTTTTTTGCCATGTAGCTGTGTAGCTAACTACTGGAACTACACACAACTTTTTTTGCCATGTAGCTAACTACTGGAACTACACACAACTTTTTTTGCCATGTAGCTAACTACTGGAACTACACACAACTTTTTTTGCCATGTAGCTAACTACTGGAACTACACACAACTTTTTTTGCCATGTAGCTAACTACTGGAACTACACACAACTTTTTTTGCCATGTAGCTAACTACTGGAACTACACACAACTTTTTTTGCCATGTAGCTAACTACTGGAACTACACACAACTTTTTTTGCCATGTAGCTAACTACTGGAACTACACACAACTTTTTTTGCCATGTAGCTAACTACTGGAACTACACACAACTTTTTTTGCCATGTAGCTAACTACTGGAACTACACACAACTTTTTTTGCCATGTAGCTAACTACTGGAACTACACACAACTTTTTTTGCCATGTAGCTAACTACTGGAACTACACACAACTTTTTTTGCCATGTAGCTAACTACTGGAACTACACACAACTTTTTTTGCCATGTAGCTGTGTAGCTAACTACTGGAACTACACACAACTTTTTTTGCCATGTAGCTGTGTAGCTAACTACTGGAACTACACACAACTTTTTTTGCCATGTAGCTAACTACTGGAACTACACACAACTTTTTTTGCCATGTAGCTAACTACTGGAACTACACACAACTTTTTTTGCAAAAAGAAAAGATGGGTGAAGTAGAGAATTTCCTTTCTTTTTTGGCATCAGACATGGCTAATTCTCACTTTAAACCCAGTTTGTGTTAAATAGGCTAAATGACACATTCTGTTAATATCTGTCTCCAGAGTGATCTGTCTTGCAATCTGTATTCTATGCCATTTGACTTTTAGTTTTGATGTAGTGAACTACTTTTTCACAGTAACTTTAGTTAAACTATATGTTTCTTAAGGGGAGCTTTAGTGTAGCTTAACTTCTTCCAGTGTGAAGTAAGTGGTTAACTATATTTCTGAATATCTTCCCCAACACTGCACACACACACACGCACACACGCGCACACACACACACACACACACACACACACCCTTGTAATAGTTACCTGAGTCTGTAGGGCGGGGTAGGAGGGGTGCATGGGATAACTCGGGGGAGTCTGCGGGCTGCCACCATCCTCCTGTTTGGATCCTGATAGCAAGAAATCTGTTACACAGGAGGAATAATTGAAACAAAACACAGACACACACACATTCATTGCGCTCTCAAAGTTCATGAGAGAATAATACCTTCATTATTACACATGCACAAGTATAATCAGGACTTTATCCTACAGTTGGCTGTAACTAATTCACAGTGTCTTGTGGTTTGGCAGCCTGATTATCCAGCATACTGATGTGTATTTGTACAGAACTCACTGGCCCCTATCAAACCCTATCAAAACCCAATCACCCCCCCCCCCCCCCCCCCTTACAAAAAACCCATCGGGGCATTCAGTGAGTGGGTGGCATCTCTGTTTCCTACTGAATGGTGGTGTACAGTATATGATAAAAACAAGAAGTTGATTTTATAACTTTGATAACCTGTTTTCATCATTTTCATTCATACAACTACCGTTTATTGCATGTATTGGAATGCCACTTAAATGTATAGAATACTGGGTAGAATTGATAGAATTTTCTAGAATTGATAGAATATAATTATACTGACGTCTCTTGGCGCCCTCGGGTATGATCCGGTAGACTTTGTAGGGGTCTGAGATGTCCAGTTGACTCTTTTCCACGAGCTCTTCGAAGTCGTTACTTTTGTTGAGTGCGCACCGCAGGCGCGTCTTCCACGTTGGCGGGTCAGGTTTGTCGATGCCCTCACGAAACTTGCCCTTAAACAGCGCCCAAGCCTGCAGGAATGTCACACAAAACTGAGCCGTGAGATATGGGTAACGAATCACCGGTGCAGTTGTGAATGAGTTGTGAGACAAGTCCTGTGCTTCTGGGATTTGGCACAACCTACCCAAAGCGCACGAACTGAACTCATCATTAGTCTAATAGTTCTGTTTGCAACCAACACAACTAAATGTCCAATATTTTGGTCAAGTGTATAATACACATCTCTAACAAATGCAGTGCGTAAATGCAACAGTTGAGAGACATTCCGTTGAGGCCCCGTATCATACAGTACCTTGAAGAGAGCGGCATCCTCGTCCCGGTTGTAGTCCTGCTTGCCTGCGTGCTTCCACGGTATCCTGAAGATGCTCTTGTCGTCGTTCTCCCACACGAGGCCTGCGTACTTCCCGGTGTCAACCTGCTCGATCAGCCACGAGCGGAGCTTCCCGTTTCCACAGCTCACTGTAGACATGCCGTAGTCCGAATCCGGATTCATCTCTAGCCAAGAGACACTGTAGACAAGTACTCAGATATTTAGTATCCAAATGATCCAGCACACATACATTTTCAAAAAAATGTCTGCAAAAATATTATGGCTAGATTTTTTAATGTCAAATTGCTTGCGTAAACTTGCAGATCAATTATGTACATTTTATTAAAATAATTAAAGAATGGGCTACATTCACTTTTGAAAAAGTTTAATTGGATGTGAACTTATCTTTTGCTGCAGGTAGCCTATATGTTTTAGAGGGAGCAGAGCAAGTGTCCATGACTTACCTCTGAAACTCGAAACCCCTTTGAGTTTTGAAATCAATCAGTCTCGAAAGATCATAATGCAGCGTGACAACTTAACTTAAATCATAGTTGTGGAGTGGGCGGGGCGAGTAGAGAGATGTGCACCTGCTACGTTCTGTGAACCTTATCTGCGCAAGCCTCCCGTAAACAGCAGGGGGAAGTCCTCACCCGACACCCGCAATCCTGGAAAGTGGGAAAATCTATTCACCGTAGTAGAGAGCAAAACAATTCTTTGAAGTTATATAAACCCATGTAATGGGCTAAATATAAGCATACATCCTGCCAGTGATATTTTATGTTCATGATACAAATCAAGCATACATCCTGCCACTGATATTTTATGCTCATGATACAAATCGGTTGGCCTAATTCCCTGTCCAAGAAGTGCAATTGATATAGCCTCAAGGATTGGGAAAACTTGATCTCAAATAAGCCTGAATATGTAAGAAGCATACTGGGTGCCTAATTCTTCAACTAAGGCATATTGCAAAAAAAGTAAGTAGCCTAGGTATAATCATTGTAAATACTAAAGTCATGGGCTTGTGATTGTGATCAAGAATATTGCCTTCCTGTGGAGAACAAATTGAAATGTAGCTGAGCTTGCAAAGTCATATAACACTTGAAAACAGTAGACACGTTTTGTTTCTTTTTAAATAATATGTCAGAATGGTCAATAAAAAACTATCTTGAATATACATGCAATCAAAATGATGTTGGTCTATAAAGATGCAGTGCTGAGTTTCATATAATAATTACACACAAAGCACACACACAAACCCACACAACACTCACAGAAAGAGGAGCGTGTGTATGGAGGGGGGTGAAGGAGATGATCAAATGAGAGGAGTACCTGTGTCTTGGTGTGGATTACATTTAGCCTGTAGTAAAGTATGTTTGCTGTGCTGTCAGATGGATTGCTCTTCCATGTTGCTGTGACAGTTAGGGGGAAAGGAGCCCATGTTGAAGAAGACCCCAATCACACACAGGGACCACTGAGAAATCCCCTTGTGGCAGCATTCACATTTGCAAACATATCATATCCATATACCATATCATATTTTTGACAACTTGGAATTTTGCACATTTGCCTCCAGCAAAGTTGGTCGATTTAAAGTTGGTTGACTGTGAATATGGAACTCAAGTCCAGCTCATATCTATGCAGTGAGACAAAGGGATTGGCTGGGCGTTGCGTGAGTGACAGGTGTCTGGCTGGAGACATGGGGTCATGTGTTGCTGGTGCCGTGGCCGTTGCTATGGAGTCACTGATGGTCTGAGACTTTGGCAACAGAAGGGCTCCAATCTCCTCTTCACCGTTGAAAGGGTTCTTCTCGTACCTGTCCTTAAACCATAACCTACACCGCATCCGGAAAGTATTCAGACCCCTTGACTTTTTCTACATTTTGTTACATTACAGCTTTATGGATTAAATACATTTTTGTTCCTCATCAATCTACACACGATACCCCAGAATGACAAAGCGAAAACATTTTTTTTTTTAAATGTTTGCACATTTATTAAAAATAAAAACAGAAATAACTTATTTACATAAGTATTCAGACCCTTGCTATGAGACTCATAATTGAGCTCAGGTGCATTTCCATTGATCATCCTTGAGATGTTTCTACAAATTGATTGGTGTCCACCTGTGGTAAATTCAATTGATTGGACATGCTTTGGAAAGGCACACACCTGTCTATATAAGAGCCCAAAGTTGACAGTGCATGTCAGAGCAAAAACTAAGCCATGAGGTCGAAGGAATTGTCCGTAGATTGTTTGAGGCACAGATATGGGAATGGGTAACAAAAACATTCTGCAGCGTTGAAGCTCCCCAAGAACACAGTGGCCTCCATCATTCTTAAATGGGGGAAGTTTGGAACCACCAAGACTCTTCCTAGAGCTGGCTGCTGGGCCAAACTGAGCAATCAGGGGAGAAGGGCCTTGGTCAGGGAGTTGACCAAGAACCTGATGGTCACTCTGACAGAGCTCCAGAGTTCCTCTGTAGAGATGTGAGAACCTTCCAGAAGGACAACCATCTCTGTAGCACTCTACCAATCAGTCCTTTATGGTGGCCAGACAGAAGCCACTCCTCAGTAAAGTGCACACAACAGCCCGAATGACGTGTGTCAAAAGGCACCTAAAGAACTCTCAGACCATGAGAAACAATATTATCTGATCTGATGAAACCAAGATTGACTAGTCAGGATCCAGGGAAAGATGAACGGAGCAAAGTACAGAGAGATCATTGATGAAAACCTGCTCCAGAGCACTCAGTACATCAGACTGGGGTGAATGTTCACCTTCCAACAGGACAACGACCCTAAGCACACAGCCAAGACAACGCAGAAGTGGCTTCAGGACAAGTCTCTGAATGTCCTTGAGTGGCCCAGCCAGAGCCCGGACTTAAACCCTGTAGACTGTAATCGCTGCCGAAGGTTCTTCAACAAAGTACTGAGTAAAGGGTATTTTTCTATACCTTTTGCTTTGTTATTATGGGGTATTGTTTGTAGATTAATTGTCACGGTCGTCATATGGAAGAGACCAAGGCGCAGCGTGGTAAGTGTACATCTTTAATGAAAGAAAGAAAACTGAACATACAAAACAACAAAACAAACAGTGAAGCTAATATGGCTAGTGCAGACAGGCAACTAAACATAGAATAAGAACCCACAAAATACCCGAGGAATATGGCTACCTAAATATGGTCCCCAATCAGAGACATCGATAAACAGCTGCCTCTGATTGAGAACCAATCTAGGCAACCATAGACATATAAACACCTAGACTAGAAAACCCCTAGACATACAAAAAAACCCTAGACAATACAAAAAACCCTAGTCAATACAAAAACCCCTAGACAATACAAAAACTAAACAAACCACCCTTGTCACACCCTGACCTAACCAAAATAAAGAAAACTAAGATAACTAAGGTCAGGGCGTGACATTAATGAGGGGGGGGAAACAATTTAATCCATTTTAGAATAACTTCATAACGTAACAAAACGTGGAAAAAGTCAAGGGGTCTGAATACTTTCTTAAGGCACTGTACACTGAGAACAGAGAGAGAGAGACAGAAGGAAAGAGTGTCACAAGAAAGGACGAGTCTCAAGAGATGGATAGTTGAAAGGAAGCAGAGAGAGACCACGAGGTGGAGATTGATAGAGAGAAGAACCAGGGAGAGTGGAGGACAGTCAACACTCGGGAAGGTGAGAGAGAGATAAAGATGAGAGGAGGATAGTGAAGGCTCAATAGGTGAGGGAAAGAGAGAAGAAAGAGAGAAAAGACCTGTTGACTCTGACCAGCTAGTCCTCTAGCTGGTGTAGGAACACAATGTCAAATGTGTTATTTGTCACATACACGTGTTTCGTAGATGTTATTGCGGGTATAGTGAAATGCTTGTGTTTCTAGCGCCAACAGTGCAGTAATAACTAACAAGTAATATCTAACAATACACACAAAGCACACGGCTGCACCACGCTCACCGCAGATAACGATGCCACCCAGCCCCGCCCTGTAACAGTCATGATGTACACCACCACCAATGCAACACTACAGGAAACACCTGCCACACTGGGAACACATCAGTCAATCAATGAATGATCAAGTCATCAATACAGTACATCAATCATCATTCATATATTAAAATACCAGCGAACCAGGCATCGCTTCCCTTTGAGGCTGGACTCGTGGATGAATATGATGCGGTCCTTAAAGAACTGGTTTCTGGGGACGGAAAGGAGATAGAAACCCAAACTTTGAGTTTGGTTTAATGTAAACCGTTTAGGGGTTATACTGTAATAAACGTAATGTATATGTAAACCACCCACGCACATTATGCACACACGAGCGTGAGCACACACACACAGAACACACACTTACAGGCTTTGTTTGGAGGCATCAGCAGCAGGAAGACAGAGGAGAATGACGAGCTGAACAACACAAGTCAACAATAGACCCAATTATACATTTAGCTATAAGCAATGTGTCAGAATGTTAGCCAACCTGCCTAGTGATAAGGCTTTTCATCATAGTTAGAACTCTGTGTGTGTGTGTGTGTGTGTTTGTGTGTGTGTGTGTGTGTGTGTGTGTGTGTGTGTGTGTGTGTGTGTGTATGTGTGTGTGTGTGTGTGTGTGTGTGTGTGTGGTGAATGTGCACCTGACAGCTGATGGTGTGCCCATGGCCCCAGCGGGCAGAAACTACTCTGTCCCGATATGACTGCACCTCCGCAAAAACCCCTCGGCCCTCTGGGACAGACTGAGCCGCAGGAGTCCTCCAACAGGACAGTTCAGTCAGTCGCATGTGCACACACCACCGACGGACAGAAGGACGCATGCATTTAGCTATAGTATCTATGGAACTGGGAACTGTCTAATGTTATAGAAGATGTCCTACCATGTATACTGTATATGCATACAACTGATGACTGATGGGACTGCTTTCTGCTAACATTAATTCAGAAATATCCTTATGACATTTTCTAATTAACCTTCTCAACTGGTCATCACAATAATGAGTCATCATAATCAGCACAGTTAACTACAATACAACACAGTCAACACCAATCATCATCAAAGCAACTGCTGATATCCTGGTCATAACCACAAGTTACCACACAATCCTAACCAAAACTGTGTGCAGTGAATTAAAGGGTGGCGAAAAACACACTGCAATGAAAAAAGATCAGATTCATATTTATATTGATAAGCGTAATCAATTTCTTCTAAAATTGCCGATGTAAACTTGACCAGGTTGCGAGCTAACCTCTACCCTATCCAAAACCACAGAGCCATCTTCCCAGAAATCAATCAGTCAATCTACCCGTTGACTGTTGAGTATGCAAATAAACCCCCCAGCTGACTGGCTATTAGCCTGCAGGACGACAAACAGACATCTGAGTCATTACGCTATTGCTTCTCGACTGTTCATCAGTTGATTGATAGGTACAATGATAAAGTATTTTATAATAGTGTGATGACTTGCCAACGATTTATAGTTGATGGTTGTAATTATCGTTATATTTATTGGTAAGTGGGATTGGGACGTTAGCTGTGTTATAGCTGTCATAAACCATTCATAGTTCTGTTGTAACTATATCATAAGCCATTCTTAGTTCTGTTGTAACTATATCATAAGCCATTCTTAGTTCTGTTGTAACTATATCATAAGCCATTCATAGTTCTGTTGTAACTATATCATAAACCATTCATAGTTCTGTTGTAACTATATCATAAACCATTCATAGTTCTGTTGTAACTATATCATAAGCCATTCATAGTTCTGTTGTAACTATATCATAAACCATTCATAGTTCTGTTGTAACTATATCATAAACCATTCATAGTTCTGTTGTAACTATATCATAAGCCATTCTTAGTTATGTTGTAACTATATCAAAAGCCATTCTTAGCCCATCAACTATGGATGAGAAAGGGTTAGTGAAAGGCGATAGCAGCATTGTTTTGAGTCTTTGTGTTTAACATGTGCTTTTAATATAAGTTGTTGGCTGATTAGACTGGGTCGTGATACTGTATTAGAAGTTCTCTCTTCAGCGTAATAGTAGTGAAAGCACACTAGTGTACACACAACAACTAACTGACATGCTGTCACAGACTGAGAAAGTGTACAGAGATCGGGACGTGGTTTTCATGCTGGCTTTCAATGAGAAAAGATGAAAGTTCTGAGGCAATAGGGAAAGGGGGATGCCTTGTCAATTGTACAACTGAATGTCATGTGTACGTGTGTTTGTACACAAATATGTTATAGTCTGTGCAACTTAAACAGCTGCAGTCAACAGCACTGAATGAAAACTAGTTGCTAACCACACAGCTCATTTTGGCATTCTCAGTTTGAGATTGGTCCTCTCTCTATCTTTTTTTTCTCACACACACGCACACACACATTTCCCGCTCTTTCATAAACATATTTGAACATCTGAATTTAGCCCTATCTGAAAAACCAGAGTAACATTTAATAGAGTTACACTTTCATGTCATGAATAAATATAGAAAATAAGAAAATGCAGATAACAATATACCTAACTGACCACATTCAGCTGCAAATGAAATGACATATATTTAGTTGAAAAGCTGTTAAATAATTAACATGCAGTATCAAATCAAACAGAAATTCAAAGTGTTTTGGCAGCTGCACCTTCAATTACATCACTTTTTGTAGAACCCCGTTGTCTTGTGAGTGATACCAGAAGTCGGTACTACTTTCCATATAACAATTGAAAATGGGGATAAGAAAGTTTGACTTTCACAACAATTTCAGTTTACTATTTTAGGAGTCGTAACAGAGAAGTGTGTGTTGTTGACATGATCCGTTCATAAATACTATACCATGTAAGTTGCGTTTGACTCAAAGTTTATTTACGTATTATTATTTACGTATTGTTTTCTTCCACAGATGTCATAAAATCTCTATTGTATATAGTATACACACAAAAGTTGACATAATCCTACTGTTTAATTATGCGATAAGACATGAGGGGGTGTGGTATAAGGCCAACACGGAGTGCCTTGATAGAGCCGTGGTAAATTGGCCATATACCACAAAATGATTACCAAAGTAATTAAAACAGTAAAAAGTATTGTTTTTGTCATACTCATAGTATATGGCCTGATATACCACAGCTTTCAGCCAATCAGCATTCAGGGCTTAAACCACCCAGTTTATAATGTAGAATAACCTTTTCCCTGTTAAAGTAACCATTTTACTCATGGTTATATCAAGTTGAGAGAGATAGATCATGGCTGGCCTACGACTGGGATCTAGTGACTATTTGTTGTTCAAGATCAAGGACAGTCTGAGAAGGTCACGATATAAGCAGAGTAGGATCTAGATTGCTCTCTACTACTTCTCATTGCATTAGCCTGCTGAAACCACATATTCTTCCATACCAACATAACACACAGTGAGGCGGTAGCATCTAGATTGACCAAGTAACACTGCTGATCTAGCCTATCACACAGCACGAGGCCGTGAACCTAGAAGCTTTAACTGCAGGGCCACGTTCAGTTAACATACGTTCTTGAATGTTCTAGATAGAAATGCCATGAGTAGAGCTGATGTGATTCCTTATTCTACATGTTAGAGATACAGGTTTGTTCTACATAGTCTAATTCTATCTGAACGTTCCAAAACTTTGCGTCCTGCTGAACATGCCCTGGGTCAGGGGTCTGGTCACCATGGTAACAGGGTGAGGCGTGACAGATGTGGTCTCCTCTTTAGGATGGGTGCAGCTGTTTCATGGATGGACAGGAAGTGGGTGATATTGTGTTTCTCCAACAGCTCCCTGTCCCACACATCTGCAGAGGATAGAAACTACAGAAAATGACATAAGAAAACTATACTTTTATCCAAAGAGACTTACAGTACAGGAAGTGATAACATTTTGAGTATATGTACATGATCCCTGAAGGAATCTAACCCATGGCCACGACCCTAGAGTTACTAGCGCCATGCACTTACCAACTGAGAAAAATCACATAGGCCCTGTCCTCCAATCACAAAGACCCCATGTACTCCAGTCCTAAATAAAGAGTTTTCTGCTCAACAACAACAACCAACTCCCCAAGGATCTCCAAGCAAACAAGCTCTCACAAACAGGCTTTTCTTAATTTGAACTGAAAGAAAAACCGGAAAACCAATGTTTCTAAAACAGGCCAACACCTTGGCCCAAAAGCAAGAAACAGTAAATGTTCTAATCAAATTCAGTCTTTAAAAGGAAGCTTAAGGTTCTCTACCTAGGACAGATGTGCCCAGAGCATGTGTTCTCACACTGGGGAGGTCTGATGGGCCATGAGGTGATATATAGAAGGACTACATAGGACTAAACTCACTCTGAGAGAATTAGGCCCAAGCCTGATTATGAAATGGGGCCCAAACCAAACCATGCACAGTGTAGGAGTCAGTCAATTGATATTGGCTGCTGTAATCAATTATATAATATTGATCATCAAACAAATTCTTTAGAAGCAAAATATGTTCACAGGGACATTCCTTAAGATAAAAATAACAGACATATTACATGGAGACACCCTTATAACTGTGCTTTAGCTGGTCTATGGAAAGAGCTGGTGAACTGAAGTGTGTGTGTGTAAGGGACACCCCCATAAAGGGACACCCCCTGCTACACACATGCCTACGCCACACACACACACAGTGAGGGGAATGACTTTCCTCTGAAGTTTTCCAGCTAGGCATCAGGAAGTACCTAGAATGCACCAAGAGTGTGGTTACATTTTTATTCTCAAATTATTCTATAGCCTATAATAAAGAGATTCCGTTAATTGTAGTCTATTTATTACAGTAGACTATCTCTTTGATCATTGCAATAGCAGGCTATTTAACTGAATTCCATGTAGCCAATTTTCTGCCAATCAAAGGCAGATGACACACGTGCTCCAATCACATTACCGCTACCTTGTTGATTCCATTTCTCACTTCCTGGGAAGGAAATCTCCCGCTGCCAGGTGCGTCATTCAAAGACATCAGGTTGGGCAAAACTTAACATGGCGGTGTTCGCCTTAGTAATCTCACTGGAATAAAGAACTCCTCCATTCCGTCCATAATTAAAAGAGATTGTGATACCTCAAAATAGGGCTACTTAATGTTAGATCCCTCACTTCCAAGGATCTTCATGTTTTTCCTCATAATCCTGGACTATCGGATCACCATTTTATTACGTTTGCAATCGCAACAAATAATCTGTTCTTATTTTCAATGATGGCCTAGGAACAGTGGGTTAACTGCCTTGTTCGGGGCAGAACGACAGATTTTTACCTTGTCAGCTCGGGGATTTGATCTTGCAACCTTTCGTTACTAGTCCAACGCTCTAACCACTAGGCTACCTGTCGCCCGGTACACAGAAAATACCCGAGCTCTGAAACAAGCTTCCAGAAAATTGGAGCAATGGCGCTACACCAAACTGGAAGTCTTCCGACTAGCTTGGAAAGACAGTACCGTGCAGTATCGAAGAGCCCTTACTGCTGCTACACCAAACTGGAAGTCTTCCGACTAGCTTGGAAAGACAGTACCGTGCAGTATCGAAGATCCCTTACTGCTGCTACACCAAACTGGAAGTCTTCCGACTAGCTTGGAAAGACAGTACCGTGCAGTATCGAAGAGCCCTTACTGCTGCTACACCAAACTGGAAGTCTTCCGACTAGCTTGGAAAGACAGTACCGTGCAGTATCGAAGAGCCCTTACTGCTGCTACACCAAACTGGAAGTCTTCCGACTAGCTTGGAAAGACAGTACCGTGCAGTATCGAAGAGCCCTTACTGCTGCTACACCAAACTGGAAGTCTTCCGACTAGCTTGGAAAGACAGTACCGTGCAGTATCGAAGAGCCCTTACTGCTGCTACATCAAACTGGAAGTCTTCCGACTAGCTTGGAAAGACAGTACCGTGCAGTATCGAAGAGCCCTTACTGCTGCTACATCAAACTGGAAGTCTTCCACCTAGCTTGGAAAGACAGTACCGTGCAGTATCGAAGAGCCCTTACTGCTGCTACACCAAACTGGAAGTCTTCCGACTAGCTTGGAAAGACAGTACCGTGCAGAATCGAAGAGCCCTTACTGCTGCTACACCAAACTGGAAGTCTTCCGACTAGCTTGGAAAGACAGTACCGTGCAGAATCGAAGAGCCCTTACTGCTGCTACACCAAACTGGAAGTCTTCCGACTAGCTTGGAAAGACAGTACCGTGCAGTATCGAAAGCGTTCACTGATCATCCTATTTTTCCAATTTAATTTAGGAAAATAATAGAGCAGCATTCCCCAAGAGAGGATGGCTTTCACTTCAGCAGTGATAAATTCATGAACTAATTTGAGGAAAAGATCATGATCATTAGAAAGCAAATTACGGACTCCTCTTTAAATCTGCGTATTCTTCCAAAGCTCAGTTGTCCTGAGTCTGCACAACTCTGTCAGGACCTATGATCAAGGGAGACACTCAAGTTTTTTAAGTACTATATCTCTTGACACATTGATGAAAATAATCATGGCCTCTAAACCTTCAAGCTGCATACTGGACCCTATTCCAACTAGATTACGCTACTTGTTTGGCCCTGTCCGAGGGTATCGTTGGAGGGGACCTCAGTGTCTCCTGACCCTTCCTGTCTCAGTCTCCAGTATTTATGCTGCAGTAGTTTATGTGTTGGGGGGCTAGGTTCAGTCTGTTATATCCAGAGTATTTATCCTGTCTTATCCGGTGTCCTGTGTGAATTTAAGTATTGGTTCCTCTCTAGGTTTCTTCCTAGGTTCTGTCCTTTCTAGGGAGTTTTTCCTAGCCACCGTGCTTCTACACCTTGGGGTTTTAGGCTAGGTTTCTGTGCAGCACTTTGTGACATCAGCTGATGTAAGAAGGGCTTTATAAATACATTTGATTGATTGATCAATGTATTATATACTGATAAAAAAATATAAAGCAACAATTTTACTGAGTTGCAGTTCATATATAGAAATAAGTAAATTGAAATTAATTAATTAGGCCCTAATCATGTGTGGGCTTGGAGGGGGGGGGGGATAGGCCCACCCACTTGGGGGCCAGGCCCACCCACTGGGGACTGGACCAGCCAATCAGAATGAGTTTTTCCCCACAAAATGCATTTAATTGCAGACAGAAATACTCCTCAGTTCCATCAGCTGTCCAGGTGGTTGGTCTCAGATGATACAAGTGAAGAAGCCAGATGTGGAGGTTCGTTTTTTTTTATTTACACAGACAGGGGCACGGTCCAACACAGACATCATTTACAAATGCAGTATTTGTGTAGAGTGAATCCGCCAGATCAGAGGTAGTAGGGTTGGCAATGAGTTACAGTATAATGATTGCTGGGGGAATTGGACTGTAATCCTGTCCTGCATGAGCATTCAACATGCAATGAATAGGAGTAAAAAGTACATATTTTCTTTAGGAATGTAGTGGAGTAAAAGTAAAAGTTGTCAAAAATAGAAATAATAAAGTAAAGTACAGATACCCCCAAAAACGACATAAGTAGTACTTTAAAGTATTCTTACTTAAGTACTTCACACTACTGCTAATTTTAGTGTCCCGGATTTACATTTACTATGTTACGTTTTGTCTATGAGACCAGTCTGGATAGACAGAGAGATCCACCCGGATCCACCGGGACTCCAACAGAGGTCCAATAATCCATATCCTTCCTCAATTGTGCTGAATTTTTAACCATCTGCTGCATACATTTACATAAGTGAAGGCTACAAGTGTAACAAAGAATGAATCCTGACCTGATGGAGGATTTACTACAAGTAGCCTACAAAACAAATGGATCATATTTTGGGATGTCCAGTATGGTTTGGGCATTCATTGGGGTTGAGATAACTAGAGATTATTTTCTGCTGTTGCTGTTGTTATTGTTGTACACTATTCTAGGGAAGTCATAGTCGTGTCATTTACAGTAACCTAACCTTTGCCTTCAATGTTGTTACACCTCCACTGTTCTGTGATGTATTTTTAGCAGGGCTTTGTGTCTAGCCTCAATGTGTTCCTGTGTGTGGTTACTGTGTACGGCATGCGTTGGAGGGCTACCGAGAGCGGAGGCGTTTACAATAAGAGAGAGAGTTTCTTAAAGAGGAATGGCCTTTATAGAGATGTGTGCGAGAGAGAGAAAGAGAGCGAGAGATAGAAATTATGTGTGTGTTGAATTCAGTGGTACTTGGGGAGAAGAAACACACTGTGTGCAGGAGTATGTAGGCCTGGCCTACACTGCTGAAAGTAAGAGGGAGGGGGTTTGAGGGAGGTCACAGAGGTGAGTAGGCAGAAACGGGTAGTGGGTTCATATTATTTGAGGAAATGGCTCTGAAACAAGGAAGAGGGGGGATTTTCTCTAAAAGGTGGAGGGGAATGGAGAAAGGAGGTAAATAACCTAGGAGTGCGTTTCAGAGAGCTCAAAATACATATACAGAAAAGCAAGTGAGAGAGGAGTGTATGACAGATCTATAGGCTACTAGTCTTATATGAAGGTCCTGTAGTGAAGGCCCATTGACACTAATGGTGTGGCTTGACTAACATTTAATGTTAAAAATACATTAAAATAATTTGTTATATTTTTTCAAGCAATATAAACATACACAGACAATAGACAGCAGACAGACGCACACAAACAACGACAACACCCCTGCCTTGCTCCCACCTCCTCCATGGCCTGCAAGACTCTATTACACATGAACTTAAACTGCCTTCATGGCCTGCAAGACTCTATTACACGTGAACTCAAACTGCCTTCATGGCCTGCAAGACTCTACTACACATGAACTCAAACTGCCTTCATGGCCTGCAAGACTCTACTACATGTGAACTCAAACTGCCTTCACGGCCTGCAAGACTCTACTACACATGAACTCAAACTGCCTTCCTGGCCTGCAAGACTCTACTACACATGAACTCAAACTGCCTTCCTGGCCTGCAAGACTCTACTACACGTGAACTTAAACTGCCTTCATGGCCTGCAAGACTCTACTACACATGAACTCAAACTGCCTTCCTGGCCTGCAAGACTCTACTACACATGAACTCAAACTGCCTTCCTGGCCTGCAAGACTCTACTACACATGAACTCAAACTGCCTTCCTGGCCTGCAAGACTCTACTACACGTGAACTTAAACTGCCTTCATGGCCTGCAAGACTCTACTACACATGAACTCAAACTGCCTTCCTGGCCTGCAAGACTCTACTACACATGAACTCAAACTGCCTTCCTGGCCTGCAAGACTCTACTACACATGAACTCAAACTGCCTTCCTGGCCTGCAAGACTCTACTACACATGAACTCAAACTGCCTTCCTGGCCTGCAAGACTCTACTACACGTGAACTTAAACTGCCTTCATGGCCTGCAAGACTCTATTACACGTGAACTTAAACTGCCTTCACGGCCTGCAAGACTCTACTACACGTGAACTTAAACTGCCTTCCTGGCCTGCAAGACTCTATTACACGTGAACTTAAACTGCCTTCACGGCCTGCAAGACTCTACTACACATGAACTCAAATTGCCTTCACGGCCTGCAAGACTCTACTACACATGAACTCAAACTGCCTTCCTGGCCTGCAAGACTCTACTACACATGAACTCAAACTGCCTTCCTGGCCTGCAAGACTCTACTACACGTGAACTTAAACTGCCTTCATGGCCTGCAAGACTCTACTACACATGAACTCAAACTGCCTTCCTGGCCTGCAAGACTCTACTACACATGAACTCAAACTGCCTTCACGGCCTGCAAGACTCTACTACACATGAACTCAAACTGCCTTCCTGGCCTGCAAGACTCTACTACACATGAACTCAAACTGCCTTCCTGGCCTGCAAGACTCTACTACACGTGAACTTAAACTGCCTTCATGGCCTGCAAGACTCTACTACACATGAACTCAAACTGCCTTCCTGGCCTGCAAGACTCTACTACACGTGAACTTAAACTGCCTTCATGGCCTGCAAGACTCTACTACACATGAACTCAAACTGCCTTCCTGGCCTGCAAGACTCTACTACACGTGAACTTAAACTGCCTTCATGGCCTGCAAGACTCTACTACACGTGAACTTAAACTGCCTTCACGGCCTGCAAGACTCTACTACACATGAACTCAAACTGCCTTCCTGGCCTGCAAGACTCTACTACACGTGAACTTAAACTGCCTTCCTGGCCTGCAAGACTCTACTACACATGAACTCAAACTGCCTTCCTGGCCTGCAAGACTCTACTACACATGAACTCAAACTGCCTTCCTGGCCTGCAAGACTCTACTACACATGAACTCAAACTGCCTTCCTGGCCTGCAAGACTCTACTACACGTGAACTTAAACTGCCTTCATGGCCTGCAAGACTCTACTACACATGAACTCAAACTGCCTTCCTGGCCTGCAAGACTCTACTACACATGAACTCAAACTGCCTTCACGGCCTGCAAGACTCTACTACACATGAACTCAAACTGCCTTCCTGGCCTGCAAGACTCTACTACACATGAACTCAAACTGCCTTCCTGGCCTGCAAGACTCTACTACATGTGAACTTAAACTGCCTTCATGGCCTGCAAGACTCTACTACACATGAACTCAAACTGCCTTCCTGGCCTGCAAGACTCTACTACACGTGAACTTAAACTGCCTTCATGGCCTGCAAGACTCTACTACACATGAACTCAAACTGCCTTCCTGGCCTGCAAGACTCTACTACACGTGAACTTAAACTGCCTTCATGGCCTGCAAGACTCTACTACACGTGAACTTAAACTGCCTTCACGGCCTGCAAGACTCTACTACACGTGAACTCAAATTGCACCACTCTGCGCTTTTTTGTCACTCACACTGTTTCAATATTCAAATAATAATACATTTCATTCTTCCACTGTCCCAACGATGGAGGATCACTTGATTTACAGTTTTTAAGCAAAACCTTTTTCAGAAGTACGATGCACACACTCATATGCCTTGGCTTGAAATATGCAGATAGATGGATTAAAATTCTATTTCTATTGTAACACTTTTGACAGACAACTTTCTGACTTCGCCCATAACTTTCAGACATTTTAGCACTCCCAGAAGGCATGAATCATTGAGTCACAGTTAGTTTTGTACTTTAGACATGACTCATTCTGTACATTAGTAATACTGGATTAAGAGTATATTTTAGTTAACAGTAATTTAGTTGGTTATGTTCCAACATTCCCTCGGACATATTCAATCAATCCCTATCCCAGTCTGTTGTTCCCACATGCTTCAAGAGCGCCACCATTGTTCCTGTTCCCAAGAAAGCTAAGGTAACTGAGCTAAACGACTACCGCCCCGTAGCACTCACTTCCGTCATCATGAAGTGCTTTGAGAGACTAATCAAGGACCATATCACCTCCACCCTACCTGACACCCTAGACCCACTCCAATTTGCTTACCGCCCAAATAGGTCCACAGACGATGCAATCTCAACCACACTGCACACTGCCCTAACCCATCTGGACAAGAGGAATACCTATGTGAGAATGCTGTTCATCGACTACAGCTCGGCATTTAACACCATAGTGCCCTCCAAGCTCGTCATCAAGCTCGAGACCCTGGGTCTCGACCCCGCCCTGTGCAACTGGGTACTGGACTTCCTGACGGGCCGCCCCCAGGTGGTGAGGGTAGGCAACAACATTTCCACCCCGCTGATCCTCAACACTGGGGCCCCACAAGGGTGCGTTCTGAGCCCTCTTCTGTACTCCCTGTTCACCCACAACTGCGTGGCCATGCACGCCTCCAACTCAATCATCAAGTTTGCGGACGACACAACAGTGGTAGGCTTGATTACCAACTACGACGAGACGGCCTACAGGGAGGAGGTGAGGGCCCTCGGAGTGTGGTGTCAGGAAAATAACCTCACACTCAACGTCAACAAAACTAAGGAGATGATTGTGGACTTCAGGAAACAGCAGAGGGAACACCCCCCTATCCACATCGATGGAACAGTAGTGGAGAGGGTAGTAGTAGTAGTAGTTTTAAGTTCCTCGGCGTACACATCACAGACAAACTGAATTGGTCCACCCACACAGACAGCATCGTGAAGAAGGCGCAGCAGCGCCTCTTCAACCTCAGGAGGCTGAAGAAATTCGGCTTGTCACCAAAAGCACTCACAAACTGCTACAGATGCACAATCGAGAGCATCCTGTCGGGCTGTATCACCGCCTGGTACGGCAACTGCTCCGCCCACAACCGTAAGGCTCTCCAGAGGGTAGTGAGGTCTGCACAACGCATCACCGGGGGCAAACTACCTGCCCTCCAGGACACCTACACCACCCGATGTCACAGGAAGGCCATAAAGATCATCAAGGACAACAACCACCCGAGCCACTGCCTGTTCACCCCGCTATCATCCAGAAGGCGAGGTCAGTACAGGTGCATCAAAGCTGGGACCGAGAGACTGAAAAACAGCTTCTATCTCAAGGCCATCAGACTGTTAAACAGCCACCACTAACATTGAGTGGCTGCTGCCAACACACTGACTCAACTCCAGCCACTTTAATAATGGAAATTGATGGGAAATGATGTAAAATATATCACTAGCCACTTTAAACAATGCTACCTAATATAATGTTTACATACCCTACATTATTCATCTCATATGCATATGTATATACTGTACTCTATATCATATACTGCATCTTTATGTAATACATGTATCACTAGCCACTTTAACTATGCCACTTTGTTTACATACTCATCTCATATGTATATACTGCACTCAATACCATCTAATGTATCTTGCCTATGCCGCTCTGTACCATCACTCATTCATATATCTTTATGTACATATTCATTATCCCCTTACACTTGTGTCTATAAGGTAGTAGTTTTGGAATTGTTAGCTAGATTACTTGTTGGTTATTACTGCATTGTCGGAACTAGAAGCACAAGCATTTCGCTACACTCTGCTAACCATGTGTATGTGACAAATACACTTTGATTTGATTTGATATTGTTATGGTGTTGTTAACTATGAAGTTGTTAATGTTCTTCCATATTGTTATGGTGTTGTTAACTATGAAGTTGTTAATGTTCTTCCATATTGTTATGGTGTTGTTAACTATGAAGTTGTTAATGTTCTTCCATATTGTTATGGTGTTGTTAACTATGAAGTTGTTAATGTTCTTCCATATTGTTATAGTGTTGTTAACTATGAAGTTGTTAATGTTCTTCCATATTGTTATGGTGTTCTTAACTATGAAGTTGTTAATGTTCTTCCATATTGTTATGGTGTTGTTAACTATGAAGTTGTTAATGTTCTTCCATATTGTTATGGTGTTGTTAACTATGAAGTTGTTAATGTTCTTCCATATAGTTATGGTGTTGTTAACTATGAAGTTGTTAATGTTCTTCCATATTGTTATGGTGTTGTTAACTATGAAGTTGTTAATGTTCTTCCATATTGTTATGGTGTTGTTAACTATGAAGTTGTTAATGTTCTTCCATATTGTTATGAGGTTCTTAACTATGAAGTTGTTAATGTTCTTCCATATTGTTATGGTGTTGTTAACTATGAAGTTGTTAATGTTCTTCCATATTGTTATGGTGTTGTTAACTATGAAGTTGTTAATGTTCTTCCATATTGTTATGGTGTTGTTAACTATGAAGTTGTTAATGTTCTTCCATATTGTTATGGTGTTGTTAACTATGAAGTTGTTAATGTTCTTCCATATTGTTATGGTGTTGTTAACTATGAAGTTGTTAATGTTCTTCCATATTGTTATGGTGTTGTTAACTATGAAGTTGTTAATGTTCTTCCATATTGTTATAGTGTTGTTAACTATGAAGTTGTTAATGTTCTTCCATATTGTTATGGTGTTGTTAACTATGAAGTTGTTAATGTTCTTCCATATTGTTAACTATGAAGTTGTTAATGTTCTTCCATATTGTTATAGTGTTGTTAACTATGAAGTTGTTAATGTTCTTCCATATTGTTATGGTGTTGTTAACTATGAAGTTGTTAATGTTCTTCCATATTGTTATGGTGTTGTTAACTATGAAGTTGTATGTTGAATGTTCTTAGCTTAATCTTTTGAAAACAAACACGTAAAACGATTCGGATGAGCATCTTCAAAATGTACCCATTGTTCCTCTTTAGTGCATTTAACAATTTCAAGTCTGGATGTTTTAAATCACCCTCAGACTTAGGAACATGTAAAACTTTCCTGTTTATTCTATGAGTTTTATTTGTCCATATAAAGTCTGTTATGGCCACGTCTACTTTATTAAAGAATGTCTTCAGTACCCCAATTGGTATTACCGAGAATAAATACAAACTTTGGGAGGAGTCATGTCATTCTGAAGAGGTTTATTCTACCTGTTGGAATAAATATAAACTTTGGGAGGAGTCATGTCAATTCTGAAGAGGTTTATTCTACCTGTTAGAATAAATATAAACTTTGGGAGGAGTCATGCCATTCTGAAGAGGTTGATTTTACCTGTTAGAATAAATATAAACTTTGGGAGGAGTCATGTCAATTCTGAAGAGGTTTATTCTACCTGTTAGAATATATATGAACTTTGGGAGGAGTCATGCCATTCTGAAGAGGTTTATTCTACCTGTTGGAATAAATACATACTTTGGGAGGAGTCATGTCATTCTGAAGAGGTTTATTCTACCTGTTAGATTTATGGGAATAAGTATTTAATATTTTTTGTGGTCCACTTAAAGGATGGCTGTAGATCATTAGTTATGTTTTATTTCAGTTTTTTCCACATCCTGAGATTTTAGAGTATTCTGAAAATATTTTTTAACAAAAGGGGCATTGAGTTTTCAATATTAGTCAGGCTAAATTATTTTAGCTGGAAAGTTGAAGGCTTCCAAAGTTTTGAAAAGTAAAGGCCATGCCTTTTCGGCATTAACAGCAGTTATTCATAAATCTAAATCATTTATTTTAGCAGTATTGAATTATACTGAAACATGTTCTTGTATTTGTTTGTAAGTGTGTATTTTGACCTGTTTGACCTGTTTGATTAATATGTCTCAAGTCTGGTAAGACTTTTACCATTGTGTTACATATGAGTTTTATTATTATTTTATTGTCACAAATTATGGGTCTGTAATCTGCAGGGGACTCTCCAGATTTTTCTGATTTTAATAACTTAAATAACTTTTTGGAAGCACTGAATTGAGTGACGTGTGTTGTCATTTGAGTAAATAGAGGCACTACTTTGTCCCAGAATGTCAAACAAAAATCTATGTGAAAACCGTCCCACAGCTGGTACTTTTCTCCACGGTAATGTTTTAACAGTGATTTTTTGTCTGCTGATAGTTGCTTTAGGGTTTTTGAGTCTAAGAAAGATGTAGGATCAGTCCAATTGCAAAAAGTATTAGGACAGTGACAATTTGACAATTGTTTTGGGCTCTGTACTCAGAATTATACAATGCTGAAATTATACAATGACTATTAGGTTACAGTGCAGTCTGTCAGCTTTAATTTTAGTGTATTTTCATTCATATCGGGTGAACCGCTTAGAAATTACAGCACTTTTTGAACATAGTCCCCCAATTTTAGGGGACAAAAAGTACAGTGCATTCGTAAAGTATGCAGAACCCTTGACTTTTCCCACATTTTGTCATGTTACAACCTTATTCTATTCCTCATTTTTCCCTCATCAATCTCCACACAATACCCCATAATGACAAAGCAAAAACTGTTTTTTAGAAATGTTTGTACATAAGTATTCATACCCTTTACTCAGCACTTTGCTTAAGCACTTTTGGCAACAATTACAGCTTCCAGTCTTCCTGGGTATGATGCTACAAGCTTGGCACACATGTATTTGGGGACTTTCTCCCAATCTTCTCTGCAGATCTTCTCGAGCTCTGTCAGGTTGGATGGGGAGCATCACTGCACAGATATTTTCAGGTTTCTCTAGAGATGTTCGATCGAGTTCTGGCTGAGCCACTCAAGGACATTCACAAACTTGTCCCGAAGCCACTCCTGTGTTGTCTTGGCTGTGTGCTTAGGGTCGTTGTCCTGTTGGAAGGTGAACCTTCACCCCAGTCTGAGGTCCTGAGTGCTCTGGAGCAGGTTTTCATCAAGGATCTCTCTGTACTTTGCTCCATTCATCTTTGCCTCAATCTGACTAGTCTCCCAGTCCCTGCCACTGAAATATATCCCCACAGTATAATGCTGCCACCACCATGCTTCGCCGTAGGGATGGTGCCAGGTTTCCTCCAGGCATTCAGGCCAAAGAGTTCAATCTTGGTTTCATCAGACCAGAGAATCTTGTTTCTCATGGTCTGAGAGTACTTTAGGTGCCTTTTGGCAAACTCCAAGCGGGCTGTCATATGCCTTTTACTGAGGAGTGACTTCCGTCAGGCCACTCTACCATGAAGGCCTGATTGGTGGAGTGCTGCAGAGATGGTTGTCCTTCCAGAAGGTTATCTCATCTCCATAGAGGAACTCTTGAGCTCTCTCAGTGTGACCATCGGGTTCTTAGTCACCTCCCTGACCAAGGCCTTTCACCCGCGATTGCTCAGTTTGGCTGGGCGGCCAGCTCTAGGAAGAGTCTTGGTGGTTCCAAACTTCTTTATTTTAAGAATGATGGAGGCCACGGTGTTCATGGGAACCTTCAATTCTGCAGACATTTTTGGTACCCTTCCCCAGATTTGTGCCTCGACACAATCCTGTCTCGGAGCTCTACGGACAATTCCTTCTAAATCATTCAGAGGGTGAATGGGCAAGGCAAAATATTTAAGTGCCTTTGAACGGGGTATAGTAGTAGGTGCCAGGTGCACTGGTTTGTGTTAATAACTACAACACTCCTGTGTTTTTCATGCTACAACTACAACGCTCCATGTGTATCAAAAATGATCCACCACCCAAAGGACATCTAGACAACTTGACACAACTGTGGGAAGTATTGGAGTCAACATGAGCCAGCATCCCTGTGGAAAGCTTTCGATGCCATGTAGAGTCCACGCCCTGACAAATTGAGGCTGTTCTGAGGTAAAAAGAGGAGGTGCAACTCAATATTAGGAAGGTGTTCTTAAATGTTTTGTATACTCAGTGTGTATGTTGTTGAGGGTGGGGCTCAAGACAATTTTAACTGCACACTTGTTAGTGTACATTGATTTAATAAATGTCATATGTTTTTCCCCCAACACCACTTTCCATCAATTTGTACAGCAGACCCTCACGCCAAATTGAGTGCAAAGTTTTTTTGAAATCAACAAAGCATGAGAAGACTTTGCTTTTGTTTGTCAGTTAGCGTGTGCAGGGTGTATATGTGGTCTGTCGTACAGGATTTTGATAAGAAGACCATTTTACTTTTGCTCAGGACATTGTTTTCACTGAGGAAGTCTGCTGTTGATGATACTGCAGAGGGTTTTTCCGAGATTGCTGTTGGCGCAGATTCCACTATAATTATTGGGGTGAAATGTGTTTGTGTATTGGGGTGATCAGTCCTTGGTTCCAAATATTGGGGAGTATGCCAGAGCTGAGGATGATGTTAAAGAGTTTAAGTATAGTCAATTGGAATTTGTGGTCTGTATGTTTTATCATTTTTGCTTAGGATACCATCAACACCACAGGCCTTTTTGGGTTGGAGGGGTTGTACTTTGTCCTGTAGTTCATTCAATGTAATTGAAGAATCCAGTGCGTTCTGGTAATCTTTAATAGCTGATTTGTAGTTGATCATGTACACTGAACAAAAATATAAACGCAACATGCAACAATTTCAAAGATTTTACTGAGTTAAGTCAATTGAATTCATTAGACCCTAATCTATAGATTTCACATGACTGGGAATACTGATGCAGCATGACAAACATGCTCAATGGGTGACATGTCTGGTGAGTATGCAGGCCATGGAAGAACTGGGACATTTTCAGCTTCCAGGAATTGTGTACAGATCCTTTGAGAATGGGGCCGTGTATTATCATGCTGAAACATGAGGTGATGGTGGAGGATGAATGGCATGACAATGGGCCTCAGGATCTCGCCACGGTATCTCTGTGCATTCAAATTGCCATCAATAAAATGCATTTGTGTTTGTTGTCCGTAGCTTATGCCTGCCCATACAATAACCCCACTGACACCATGGGGCACTCTGTTCATTGTTGACATCATCACCCCCTGACACATCTGCCAACTGCCCAGCACACTTCTCCGGCGTGCCAGTGGCCATTGAAGGTGAGCATACGACTCCGAACTGCAGTCAGGTCAAGACCATGTCGAGGACGACAGGCACCAGATGAGCTTCCCAGTTTCTGACAGTTTGTGCAGAAATTCTTCGATTGTGCAAAACCAAAGTTTCATCAGCTGTCCGAGGGGCTGGTCTCAGACGATCCTGCAGGTGAAGAAGCTGGATGTGGAGGTCCTGGGCTGGTGTGGTTACACCTGGTCTGCGGTTGTGAGGTCAGTTGGACGTACTGCCAAATTCTCCAAAATTATGTTGGAGGCAGATTTTGGTAGAGAAATAAACATTAAATTCAGTTCTGATGGACATTCCTGCAGTCAGCATGCCAATTGCATGCTCCTTCAAAACATGAGACATCTGTGGAATTGTGTGGTGTGACAAAATTGCACATTTTAGAGTGACCTTTCTATTGTCCCCAGCACAAGGTGCACCTGTGTAATTAGCATGCTGATTAGTCAGCTTTTTGATATCCAACACCTGTGGGTGGATTATCTTGGCAAAGGAGAAATGCTCACCAACAGGGATGTAAACAAATTTGTGTGCAAAGTTTGAGATAAATAAGCTTTTTGTGTATATGGAACATTTCAGGGATCTTTTATTTCAGCTCATGAAACATGGTTTTGTGTGTTCCAATATTCCCAGAAGTGGTTAGATTCAATCGATTCTTCAATTGCCTTGAGCTGATTTTTGATGTGTTGTTCCTTATTTTTTCTTAGTGTATTTCTGTACTGTTTTAGTGTTTCACCATAGTGAAGAAGTAGGCTCAGGTTTTCTGTGTCTCTGGGTTTTTGGTTGGATACGTTACTACATTTCTTTATTAGGGTTTTGTATTCATAAACATGTTTTCATTGTTGTTTTTTCTCTCTCCCTCCCTGCTGCCATCTATATGTCACAGGAGGAACTAATGTCTTACACTCAGTCCTGTAATGTACACTGTAGTAATATACACTGTAGTAATATATCTGTCTTTTCTTCTGCCTCGCAGTCCATTTGGCATAAGCAAAACAATCTCGATATAATCAAATGATTTAGAAACGGAATAGGGCAGTTTTACATGCACACACACAGACAGAGAGATCAATAGACACCCCGCCCAGACCAGTGGGACCCCGACCCCAACCAATCAACACTCCCCCAAGTCAACACCCCATTTAGGCCCCCTCAGATCAGACCTATGCCCCTCCTGCCCACCCCGTGCCACCCACTTTACCAAGTCCAATGAAGTCCATTAGCCCATCAGAATCTTCTAAAGCCATGACATAATTTTTGGAATTTCCCAAGCTGTTTAAAGGCACAGTCAACTTAGTGTATGTAAACTTCTGACCCACTGGAACTGTGATACAGTGAATTATAAGTAAAATAATCTGTCTGTAAACCATTGTTTGAAAAATTACGACTTCCCAAAACTATAGTTTGTTAACAAGAAATTTGTGGAGTGGTTGAAAAACAAGTTTTAATGACTCCAATCTAAGTGTATGTAAACTTCCGACTTCAACTGTATACCCCCCCCCCCCCCCCCCCCCCGCTAGTTTCTCCATACCTTAATGAAGACAGCTTCTCCATCCAGGAGGTGGAAATCAATAATTTCCAGGCCCAGGGACATGTACTAGTCTGTGGCGACCTACATGCCAGAAACGGCACAAAATTACAACATAACCAACAAAAACGGGTCACAACTCCTTCAGCTCTGTCGCACGCTGGGTATATACATAGTCAATGGTAGGCTTCGAGGGGACTCCTATGGTAGGTACACCGATAGGTCATCTCTTGGCAGTAGTACTGTAGACTACTTTATCACTGACCTCAACCCAGAGTCTCTCAGAGCGTTCAGTCAGCCAACTGACACCCCTGTCAGACCACAGCAAAATCACAGTCTACTTGAACAGAGCAATACTCAATCATGAGGCATCAAAGCCAAAGGAACTGAATAATATATAGATGGAAGGAAAGTATTGTAGAAACCTACCAAAAAACAATTAGGCAACAACAAATTCAATCCCTTTTAGATAACTTCCTGGACAAAATGTTCCACTATAATAGTGAAGGTGTAAACTTGTCAGTAGAAAATCTAAACAGTATATTTGACCTCTCAGCTTCCCTATCAAATAAAAAAATGTCAAACAGAAAACCGAAGAAAATGAACAACAATGACAAATGGTTTGATGAAGAATGCAAAAACCTAAGAAACCTATCCAACCAAAAACATAGAGACCCAGAAAACCTGAGCCTACGCCTTCACTATGGTGAATCAATGAAACAATACAGAAATACACGAAGGAAAAGAGCACGTCCGAAATCAGCTCAATGACATTGAAGAACCCATAGACTCTAACCACTTCTGGGAAAATTGTAAAACACTAAACAAACAACAAGAAGAGTTATCTATCCAAAATGGAGATGTACTGTATGAGTAAACCCCCTCTCCAATCTTTTTGAACCTATAACAAAGAACAAACAGCAAAAACATATACATGATAATATACAAATCTTAGAATCAACTTTTAAAGACTAACGGAACCCACTGGGATTCTCCAATTACATTGAATGAACTACAGGACAAAATACAAACCCTCCAACCCAAAAAGGCCTGTGGTGTTGATGGTATCCTCAATGAAATTATAAAATATACAGACAACAAATTCCAATTGACTATACTAAAATTCTTTAACATCATCCTTAGCCATGGCATCTTCCCCAATAGTTGGAACAAAGGACTGATCACCCCAATCCACAAAAGTGGAGATTTGACCCCAATAACTACCGTGGGATTTGTGTCAACAGCAACCTTCGGAAAATCATCTGCATTATCTTTAACAACAGACTTGTACATTTCCTCAGTGAAAACAATGTACTGAGCAAATGTCAAATTGGCTTTTTACCAAATTGCTGTATGACAGACCACGTATTCACCCTGCACACCCTAATTCACAAACAAACCAAAACAAAGGCAAAGTCTTCTCATGCCTTATTGATTTCAAAAAAGCCTTTGACTCAATTTGGCATGAGGGTCTGCTATACAAATTTATAGAAACCAGTGATGGGGGAAAACATACGACATTATAAAATCCATATAAACAAACAAGTGTGCGGTTAAAATTGGCAAAAAAAAACATGTTTTTTCAAATCATGAGGAAGATAAAAGATTATTACTTGACACATTGGAAAGAATTAACAAAACAAATGAGGAAACTAGAATGCTATTTGGCCCTAAACAGAGAGTACACAGAGGCAGAATACCTGACCACTGTGACTGACACATTCGTAAAGAGGGCACGACAAAGCCTATTTCCCCTCAGGAAACTAAAAAGATTTGGCATGGGTCCTGAGATCCTCAAAAGGTTCTACAGCTGCAACATCGAGAGCATTGCTACTCTGGTTACATCACTGCCTGTACGGCAACTGCTCGGCCTCTGACCGCAAGGCACTACGGAGGGTAGTGCGTACGGCCCAGTACATCACCGGGGCTAAGCTGCCTGCTATCCAGGTCCTCTACACCAGGCGGTGTCAGAGGAAGGCCCTAAAAACTGTCAAAGACCCCAGCCACCCCAGTCATAAACTGTTCTCTCTACTATCGCATGGCAAGTGGTACCGGAGTGCCAAGTCTAGGACAAAAAGGCTTCTCAACAGTTTTTACCCCCAAGCCATAAGACTCCTGAACAGGTAATCAAATGGCTACCCGGACTATTTGCATTGTGTTCCCCCCCAACTCCTCTTTTTATGCTGCTGCTACTCTCTGTTTATCATATATGCATAGTCACTTTAACTATACATTCATGTACATGCTACCTCAATTGGGCCGACCAACCAGTGCTCCCGCACATTGGCTAACCGCGCTATCTGCATTGTGTCCCACCCACCACCCGCCAACTCCTCTTTTACACTACTGCTACTCTGTTCATCATATATGCATAGTCACTTTAACCATATCTACATGTACAAACTACCTCAATCAGGCTGACTAACCGGTGTCTGTATGTAGCCTCGCTACTTTTTACTGTTGTTTTATTTCTTTACTTACCTATTGTTCACCTAATACCTTTTTTTGCACTATTGGTTAGAGCCTGTAAGTAAGCATTTCACTGTTGTATTCAGCGCACGTGACAAATAAACTTTGATTTGACCCAAACTTAAGGAAAGCTTTGACTATGTACAAACTCAGTGAGCATAGCCTTGCTATTGAGAAAGGCTGCCGTAGGCAGACCTGGCTCTCAAGAGAAGGCAGGCTATGTGCACACTGCCCACAAAATGAAATGGAAACTGAGCTGCACTTCCTAACTTCCTGCCGAATGTATGATCGTATTAGAGACACATATTTCCCTCAGATTACACAGATCCACAAAGAATTTGAATACAAACCCAATTTTGATAAACTCCCATATCTACTGGGTGAAATATCACAATGTGCCATCGCAGCAGCAAGATTTGTGACCTGTTGCCACAAGAAAAGGGCAACCAGAGAAGAACAAACACCATTGTAAATACAAGCCATATTTATGTTTATTTATTTTTCCTTTTGTAGTTTAATTATTTGCACTTCGTTACAACACTGTATGTAGACATACTATGACATTTGGAATCAGAGCACGGGTAAACCTTGCCAATGGGGTGTTAAGGGGAACTCAACACAGAAAGCATTCTGCTCTCATCTCACACATCACACTATGCCCAGGGTATGTTATCTTCAGCCTTGATCAGGTATTCCCAAACTGGGGTACGCCCAATGCTGTCGGGAGTACACCAATAAAAATGTAATTCAATTAAAAAATATATATACAGTATATCATCATTATTTATTTTTAATTTTATTTTTAATCTTCACATTTTCAAACAGTACATTTATATTTTCCAACCGGGAGATACATTTGGGTGAGGTTTTCTTCTCGCCTGAGTAACTAACCTCTTTTCACTGCCAAAAATAAAATGAAAACATCTAGTGTTCAGCGAAATAACAGCACAATGTCAAATACAGGTAGCCTAGTCAAATAATTAACATCCAATCACATTAACTGTTACTCTCTCGCGGGAAACCTTAACTCTTGCGCAGACATTTAGAAACGCAACATGACAATTTGAAAAATATGCCAAGGTAGTTTTTTGAGTGAGAATAAAGACGACTTTCAAGTAGTAAGACATGTATTAAAGCAACAGATACCGTTATTAAAGAAGGGGCTAGAAGCATCTTATATGGTGAGCTACTGAGTGGCTAGGACAGGCAAGCCCCATACTATTGTGGAGGACTTAATTCTTCCTGCTGCCGCGGGTATGACTGGGACAATGCTGCGGGGAAAGGCCAAAAAAATTATACAGACAGTGCCTTCATCAAACAACACTGTTTCACAATGCATTAGTGACATGGCAGGAGATGTTTTGAAGCAATTACTGCTTCGCATACAAGCCAGTGAATTATATGCATTACAGTTGGATGAGTCGACAGACGTGGTGGGCCTGGCACAGCTCCTGGTATATGTCTATTATGTTTATATGGGGCCAAGTAAGGAAGACATCCTCTTCTGCAAACCACTGGAAACCAGGACAACATGAAAGGATATTTCTAAAGTACTGGACAGCTTTGTGACATCAAATGACTTTGGTGGTTAGGATGTGTTGGAATCTGTACTGATGGTACCATGACAGGGAGACATAGTGGAGTGGTAACGCACATGCAAGCTGTTGCTCACGACACCACTTGGGTGCACTGCCGGGGGCGGCAGGGTAGCCTAGTCGTTAGAGCGTTGGACTAGTAACCGGAAGGTTGCAAGTTCAAAACCCCTGAGCTGACAAGGTACAAATCTGTCGTTCTGCCCCTGAACAGGCAGTTAACCCACTGTTCCTAGGCCGTCATTGAAAATAAGTTGTTAACTGACTTGCCTGGTTAAATAAAGGTAAAATAAATAAAAAATAAAATCCACCGAGAGGCTCTTGCTGTGAAGGGAATGCCTGACAGCTTGAAAGATGTTATGGACACTACAGTGAAAATGGTTAACTTTGTTAAAGCAAGGCCCCTGAACTCTCGTCTATTCCCTGCATTATGTAATGATATGGGCAGCAAACATGTACTGCTTTTACAACATATGGTTATCAAGGGGCAAAGTATTGACAATTTTTTTTTAAATTGAGAGAGTGGCTTAAAGTTTTCTTTACTGACCATAATTTTCACTTGTCTGACCGCTTGCATGATGACGAGTTTCTCAGACGACTGGCCTATCTGGGTGATGTTTTTTCACGCCTGAATGATCTGAATCTAGGATTACAGGTACTCTTTGCAACTATATTCAATGTGCGGGAGAAAATTGATGCTATGATTAAGAAGTTGGAGCTCTTCTCTGTCTGCATTAACAAGGAAAACACACAGGTCTTTCCATCACTGTATGATTTTTTTGTGTACAAATGAACTCAAGCTTACGGACAATGTCAAATGTGATATAGCGAAGCACCTGAGTGAGATGGGTGCACAATTAAGCAGGTACTTTCCCGAAACGGATTACACAAACAACTGGATTCCTTATCCCTTTCATGCCCTGCATCCAATCCACTTACCAATATCTGAACAAGAGAGCCTAATCAAATTTGCAACAAGCGGTTCTGTGAAAATTTAATTTAATCAGAAGCCACTGCCAGATTTCTGGATTGGGCTGCGCTCAGAGTTTCTTGCCTTGGCAAATTGGCTGTTAAGACACTGATGCCCTTTGCAACCACGTACCTATGTGAGAGTGGATTGTCGGCCCTCACTAGCATGAAAACTAAATACAGGCGGGCACAGACTGTGTGTGGAAAAGGATTTAAGATTGAGACTCTCCAATGTTTGAAGGGGTACGGGACTATAAAAAGTTTGGGAACCACTGGCCTAGATGGGGAATGTAGTGATACTATAACATTTAACTGTACCACTGTATAATTAAATAGTATACTTAGAGAAATAAGGACATGTCATTTCCATTAGAGCGGTCACTTGACTATCTTGTCACTCACTATAATAGACCATTTTTGCTGAGGTGATGGCTAGAAGAGATCGAGGTTTGGTCAAAAAATTTGAGATTGGACTTTTCGTAGCAGGCTAGAACTTAAACAGCATGTTATGATAATTAACGTAACAGGTTAGGATAATTTGGCTAAGGTAAGGAAAAACTGTTAAAATGTCAATTTTTGACATTAATTTAACAAGAGCTGTATCCCATCTAGCCATGACCCTTTGGCTAATATGAGCTAGTGAAAGATTTGCCTCCGTACTTTCGCCAAAACGCACACTTGTGTCGAAATTGTCGGCAGGTTCTTCAAGCTATTCATTCACCAAAACAAACTTTGCTTTACACGTTTACCTGTCAATATAGTTCAGCTGTGACACAGTCAAATGAGAAATTGTGCGAGGTGAAACCCATCTAGAAACGTTTTGTCAACGAAATGGCGATGTTATTCTGGGAAAGAGGACTTCGCAACGCTTTTACCAAAAAGGCTATGCAAGGAGTCCAGCTCTACTGGTAATACATGCGGTTCAAGTGTCCGTAAATACGATGTGCATTCTACGGTAGCTAGCTAGCGAATTATTTGCAAATATTACAACAATGGTTCGTGTTTAGCAATGAAAATACTTAGAATAGTCTTTGCCTCCAATACAGCTGTCATGCATGTTGTCTGGCTTTCAGTGCAGTTTAATATATTTACAGACGATGGCGCTATTTACCAATCTCAGGCTCCAGTTGCAGCGTATGAAATTTAATATGCATTTGGTTTGTGACCTATCAAATTTCAATCAAATGTATTTATAAAGCCCTGTTTACGCCAGCCGATGTCACAAAATGCTGTACAGAAACCCAGCCTAAAACGCCAAACCGCAAGCAATGCAGATGTAGAAGCACGGTGGCTAGAAAATACTCCCTAGGAAGAAACCTAGCGAGTAACCAGGCTCTGAGGGGTGGCAAAGCCTCTTCTGGCTGTGCCGGGTGGAGATTTTAATAGTACATGGCTAAGATGTTTAAACGTTCATGGTTGTAGAGGGTGCAACAGGTCAGCACCTCAGGAGAAAATGTCAGTTGGCTTTTCATAGCCGATCATGATACTGTATGTCACAGATTATCAGTTAAAATACGCATGAATTGTCAGTATTTATTCATCAAGTAGATAATCTGTCTAATTGTGTTTGTTTTCCCCTCAGTACGTCAGTGGTATCAGGCAGAGAGCGTGTGAATGGGGTGGATCTGTTCTACCAGCAGACTGGAAAAGGAGACCATGCTGTTTTACTACTGCCTGGAGCTCTGGGTAGGTAACAACACTCATAACATGGTCCCCAGGCTTTCAGTGTCTGGTGCACAACACTACCGACCTTTGTCACTTCCCCAAGCCTTGTCGAGTGACTGTCTAAAGTTGTAGATGATGATCTCTTTCAAATATGGAGTAGCCTAAATCATACGTCACACTACTGATTAAGGCCTCTGCCCATCAGAGCATCAACATTAGTAATTGTGACTTTGATATTGAGAGGAGACTGAGGACTTCAAGCTGCAGTGGTTCCCAAACTTTTTATAGTCCCGTACCCCTTCAAACATTCAACCTCCAGCTGCGTACCCCCTCTAGCACCAGGGTCAGTGCAATCTCAAATGTTGTTTTTTGCCATCATTGTAAGCCTGCCACACACATACTATACGATAAATGTATTAAACATAAGAATGAGTGTGAGTTTTTGTCACAACCTGGCTCATGGGAAGTGGCAAAGAGCTCTTATTGGACCAGGGCACAAATAATAACATAATAATAATCATTAATTTTTCTCTTTATTTAGACATCTTACATATAAAACCTTATTTGTTCATCAAAAATTGTGAATAACTCATCACAGGTTAATGAGAAGGGTGTGCTTGAAAGGATGCACATAACTGCATGTAGAGAGTCTGTCTTAAATAATTTTCCACAGTCTGTGCCCGCCTGTATTTAGTTTTCATGCTAGTGAGGGCCGAGAATCCACTCTCACATAGGTACGTGGTTGCAAAGGGCATCAGTGTCTTAACAGCCAATTTGCCAAGGCAAGAAACTCTGAGCGCAGCCCAATCCAGAAATCAGGCAGTGGTTTCTGATTAAATTAAATTTTCACAGAACCGCTTGTTGCAAATCCGATGAGGCTCTCTTGTTCAGATATCGGTAAGTGGACTGGAGGCAGGGCATGAAATGGATAACGAATCCAGTTGTTTGTTTTGTCCGTTTCGGGAAAGTACATGCGTAATTGTGCAACCATCTCACTCAGGTGCTTCGCTATATCACATTTGACATTGTCCATAAGCTTGAGTTCATTTGCACACAAAAAAAATCATACAATGATGGATAGACCTGTGTGTTTTCCTTTTTAATGCAGACAGAGAAGAGCTCCAACTTCTTAATCAAAGCCTCAATTTTCTCCCGCACATTGAATATAGTTGCGGAGAGTCCCTTTAATCCTAGATTCAGATCATTCAGGCGAGAAAAAACTTCACCCAGATAGGCCAGTCGTTTGAGATGCTCGTCATCATGCAAGCGGTCAGACAAGTGAAAATTACAGTGGCAAGAAAAAGTATGTGAACCCTTTGGAATTACCTGGATTTCTGCATGAATTAGGCAAAACATTTGATCTGATCCTCATCTTAGTCACAACAATAGACGAATACAGTGTGCTTAAACTAATAAGACAAAAATTATTGTATTTTTCTTGTCTATATTGAATACATAATTTAAACATTGATAGCATAGGTTGGTAAAAGTATGTGAACCCCTAGGCTAAGGACTTTTCCAAAATCTAATTGGAGTCAGGAGTCAGCTAACCTGGAGTTCAATTAATGAGACAAGATTGGAGATGTTGGTTAGAGCTCCCTATAAAAAAAACTCAGAAAATGTGAGTTTGCTATTCACAAGAAGCATTGTCTGATGTGAACCATGCCTCGAACAAAAGAGATCTCAGAAGACCTAAGATTAAGAATTGTTGACTTGCATAAAGCTGGAAAGGGTTCGAAAAGTATCTCTAAAAGCCTTGATGTTCATCAGTCCACAGTAAGACAAATTGTCTATAAATGGAGTAAGTTCAACGTTGTTGCTACTCTCTCTTGGAGTGGACGTCCTGCAAGAGCACAGTGCAGAATGCTCAATGAGGTTACAAAGAATCCTAGAGTGTCAGCTTAAGATGTACAGAAATCTCTGGAACATTCTAACATCTCTGTTGACGAGTCTACGATACGTAAAACACTAAACAAGAAAGGTGTTCATGGGAGGACACCGCGGAAGAAGCCACTGCTGTCCAAAAAAACATAGCTGCATGTCTTAAGTTCATAAAAAAGCACCTGGATAATTAAAAAAAAATATATTTTTTATTTCACCTTCACAAGCCAGTTGAGAACAAGTTCTCATTTACAACTGCGACCTGGCCAAGATAGAGCAAAGCAGTGTGACACAAACAACAGAGTTACACATACACATGGGATAAACAAACATACAGTCAATAACACAATAGAAAAAGTATATATACAGTGTGTGCAAATGTAGTAACATTAGGGAGGTAAGGCAATAAATAGGACATCGTGGCGAAATAATTACAATTTAGCTATTAAACACTGGAGTGATAGATGTGCAGAATATGAATGTGCAAGTAGAGATACTGGAGTGCAAAGGAGCAAAAAAAAGAATAACAATATGGGGATTAGGTAGTTGGGTGGGCAATTTACAGATGGGCTATATACAAATGCAGTGATCGGTAAGCAGCTCTGACAGCTGATGCTTAAAGTTTGTGGGGGAGATATGTCTCCAGCTTCAGTGATTTTTGCAATTTGTTCCAGTCATTGGCAGCAGAGAACTGGAAGGAAAGGCGGCCAAAGGAGGAGTTGGTTTTGTGGGTGACCAGTAAAATATACCTGCTGGAGCGCGTGCTACGGGTGGATGCTGCAATGGTGACCAGTGAGCTGAGATAAGGCAGGGCTTTACCTAGCAAAGACTTAGATGGCCTGGAGCCAGCGGGTTTGGCGACGAATATGAAGCGAGTACCAGCCAACGAGAGCATACAGGTTGCAGTGGTGGGTAGTATATGGGGCTTTGGTGACAAAACTGTGGACAGATTAAACTAAAGTTGAGTTGTTTGGAATGAACACACAACACTACAGTGGGGCAAAAAAGTATTTAGTCAGCCACCAATTGTGCAAGTTCTCCCACTTAAAAAGATGAGAGAGGCCTGTAATTTTCATCATAGGTACACTTCAACTATGACAGACAAAATGAGAAAAATAAATCCAGAAAATTACATTGTAGGATTTTTTATTTATTCATTTGCAAATTATGGTGGAAAATAAGTATTTGGTCACCTACAAACAAGCAATATTTCTGGTTCTCACACACCTGTAACTTCTTCTTTAAGAGGCTCCTCTGTCCTCCACTCGTTACCTGTATTAATGGCACCTGTTTGAACTTGTTATCAGTATAAAAGACACCTGTCCACAACCTCAAACAGTCACACTCCAAACTCCACTATGGCCAAGACCAAAGAGCTCACCCCCATTTTTTTTATTTTTTATATATATAATTTTTAAAATATTTTTTTAATGTGAATCACATTTTTATTTGGCGTACCCCTGACGGCATTGCACATACCCCAGTTTGGGAATACCTGGCCTACGTGATAGAAAACTTCATAAAAACACATACTAAGTTGTTTTGGGTCCTCATCAGAACAGGCATAGACCCTCTATAATGTTGGTTACCAGCAGTGTGTCTTCCTGTAACAGGAAGTGCTCAGACTGACTTTGGGCCGCAGCTGAAGTCTTTGAGTAAGGACCGCTTCACTGTGATTGGTTGGGACCCTCGCGGGTACGGAAACTCCCGCCCCCCGGAGAGAGACTTCCCACTGGACTTCTTTGAGAGGGATGCCAAGGACGCTGTGGACCTGATGCAGGTCAGAGTTAAACCAATCAGGAATCACATTCGGAAGATGCTTTAAAATGTTGCTGTAGAGTGTGTTTCTCAATATTGCATATTGCAAGTCAGCACACAAGATGACTTTCTCCGCAACACAGAGAAACAGGACTACTCTGGAGAACATGAACTACACAGTTGCCTCTCTTGCTCTTTGTATGTGAGGACAGTCAGCCAAGTATATTTCCTTATTTATCTGTGAACGTGTGTATGTCTTTCCCTCATTGCTTTTCTATGAACGTGTGTACAGTTGTGGCCAAAAGTTTTGAGAATGACACCAATATTAATTTTCACAAGGTCTGCTGCCTCAGTTTGTATGATGGCAATTTGCATATACTCCAGAATGTTATGAAGAGTGATCAGATGAATTGCAATTAATTGCAAAGTCCCTCTTTGCCATGCAAATTAACTGAATGCCAAAAAAACATTTCCACTGCATTTCAGCCCTGCCACAAAAGGACCAGCTGACATCATGTCAGTGATTCTCTCGTTAACACAGCTGTGATTGTTGACGAGGACAAGGCTGGAGATCTGTCACACTGATTGAGTTCAAATAACAGACTGGAAGTTTCAAAAGGAGGGTGGTGCTTGGAATCATTGATCTTCCTCTGTCAACCATGATTACCTGAAAGGAAACACGTGCCGTCATCATTGCTTTGCACAAAAAGTGCTTCACAGGCTGCCAGTAAGATTGCACCTAAATCAACCATTTATCGGATCATCAAGAACTTCGAGAGCGGTTCAATTGTTGTGAAGAAGGCTTCAGGGCACCCAAGAAAGTCCAGCAAGCGTCAGGACCGTCTCCTAAAGTTGATTCAGCTGCGGGATAGGGGCTCGGGAATGGCAGCAGGCAGGTGTGAGTGCATCTGCATGCACAGTGAGGCGAAGACTTTTGGAGGATGGCCTGGTGTCAAGAAGGGCAGCAAAGAAGCCACTTCTCTCCAGGACAAACATCAGGGACAGACGGATATTCTGCAAAAGGTACAGGGATTGGACTGCTGAGGACTGGGGTCAAGTCATTTTCTCTGATGAATCCCCTTTCTGATTGTTTGGGGCATCCAGAAAAAAGCTTGTCCAGAGAAGACAAGGTGAGCGCTACCATCAGTCCTGTGTCATGCCAACAGTAAAGCATCCTGAGACCATTCATGTGTGGGTTTGCTTCTCAGCCAAGGGAGTGGGCTCACTCACAATTTTGCCTAAGAACACAGCCATGAATAAATAATGGTACCAACACATATTCCGACAGCAACTTCTCCCAACCATCCAGGAACAGTTTGGTGACAAACAATGCCTTTTCCGGCATGATGGAGCACCTTGCCATAAGGCAAAAGTGATAACCAAGTGGCTTGAGGAACAAAACATCTATATTTTTGGTCCATGGCCAGGAAACTCTCCAGACCTTAATCCCATTGAGAACTTGAGGTCAATCCTCAAGAGGCGGGTAGACAAACAAAACCCCACAAATTCTGACAAACTCCAAGCATTGATTATGCAAGAATGGGCTGCAATCAGTCAGGATGTGGCCCAGAAGTTAATTGACAGCATGCCAGGGCGGTTTGCAGAGGTCGTGAAAAAGAAGGGTCAAGATTGCAAATATTGACTCTTTGCATCAACTTCATGTAATTGTCAATAAAAGCATTTGACACGTATGAAATGCTTGTAATTATTATTACTATGGAATACTTCAGTATTCCATAGTAACATAAATATCTAAAGACGCTGAAGCAGCAAACTTTGTGGAAATTAATATTTGTGTCATTCTCTTTTGGCCACGACTGTATGCTTTTTCCCTTATTGCTTATCTGTGAACGTGTGTATGCCTTTTCCCTCATTGCTTATCTGTGAACGTGTGTCTTTTCCTTCATTGCTTATCTGTGAACGTGTATGCCTTTTCCCTCATTGCTTATCTGTGAACGTGTCTTTTCCTTCATTGCTTATCTGTGAACGTGTGTGTCTTTTCCTTCATTGCTTATCTGTGAACGTGTGTGTGTCTTTTCCTTCATTGCTTATGTGTGAACGTGTGTCTTTTCCCTCATTGCTTATCTGTGAACGTGTGTCTTTTCCTTCATTGCTTATCTGTGAACGTGTGTCTTTTCCTTCATTGCTTATCTGTGAACGTGTGTGTGTCTTTTCCTTTATTGCTTATGTGTGAACGTGTGTCTTTTCCCTTATTGCTTATCTGTGAACGTGTGTCTTTTCTTTCATTGCTTATGTGTGAACGTGTGTATGCCTTTTTCCTCATTGCTTATGTGTGAACGTGTGTGTGTGTGTGTGTGTCTTTTCCCTTATTGCTTATCTGTGAACGTGTGTCTTTTCCTTCATTGCTTATGTGTGAACGTGTGTGTGTGTGTCTTTTCCCTCATTGCTTATCTGTGAACGTGTGTGTGTGTCTTTTCCCTCATTGCTTATGGGTGAACGTGTGTGTGTGTGTCTTTTCCCTTATTGCTTATGTGTGAACGTGTGTATGCCTTTTCCCTCAATGCTTATCTGTGAACGTGTGTGTGTCTTTTCCCTTATTGCTTATCTGTGAACGTGTGTATGCCTTTTCCCTCATTGCTTATGTGTGAACGTGTGTGTGTGTGTGTCTTTTCCTTCATTGCTTATCTGTGAACGTGTGTGTGTGTGTGTGTGTGTCTGTTCCCTCATTGCTTATCTGTGAACGTGTGTGTGTGTGTCTTTTCCCTTATTGCTTATCTGTGAACGTGTGTGTGTCTTTTCCCTTATTGCTTATCTGTGAACGTGTGTGTGTGTCTTTTCCCTCATTGCTTATCTGTGAACGTGTGTGTCTTTTCCCTTATTGCTTATCTGTGAACGTGTGTATGCCTTTTCCCTCATTGCTTATGTGTGAACGTGTGTGTGTGTCTTTTCCTTCATTGCTTATCTGTGAACGTGTGTGTGTGTGTGTCTTTTCCCTCATTGCTTATCTGTGAACGTGTGTGTGTGTCTTTTCCCTCATTGCTTATCTGTGAACGTGTGTGTTTGTCTTTTCCCTCATTGCTTATCTGTGAACGTGTGTGTGTGTCTTTTCCCTTATTGCTTATCTGTGAACGTGTGTATGCCTTTTCCCTCATTGCTTATGTGTGAACGTGTGTGTGTGTCTTTTCCTTCATTGCTTATCTGTGAACGTGTGTGTGTGTGTGTCTTTTCCCTCATTGCTTATCTGTGAACGTGTGTGTGTGTCTTTTCCCTCATTGCTTATCTGTGAACGTGTGTGTGTGTCTTTTCCCTCATTGCTTATCTGTGAACGTGTGTGTTTGTCTTTTCCCTCATTGCTTATCTGTGAACGTGTGTGTGTGTGTCTTTTCCCTTATTGCTTATCTGTGAACGTGTGTGTGTCTTTTCCCTTATTGCTTATCTGTGAACGTGTGTGTTTGTCTTTTCCTTCATTGCTTATCTGTGAACGTGTGTGTGTGTCTTTTCCCTCATTGCTTATCTGTGAACGTGTGTGTGTGTCTTTTCCTTCATTGCTTATGTGTGAACGTGTGTGTGTGTGTGTCTTTTCCCTCATTGCTTATCTGTATCTTTCCCATGGTAGGCGTTGAGATTTCCAAGGTTCTCTCTGCTGGGCTGGAGTGACGGAGGCATTACTGCTCTGATTGCAGCAGCCAGGAACCCCTCCCTGGTCAATAAGATGGTGGTGTGGGGCTCCAACGCATATGTCTCACCACAAGATGTAAAGATCTACAATGGTGAGGTCCTCTTATTGGTGTGTGCGAGCATGCTTTGGAGAGACTGGATGAGGCAGCTCTGCATGTGTCAGGGTTTGTGCAATACAGCTTGTGTGTGTCCATGTGTCTTCAGCGATCCGTGATGTGTCTCAGTGGAGTGAGAGGATGAGGAGGCCCATGGAGGAAGTGTATGGGGCAGAGCTCTTCATTAAGACCTGGGAAGGATGGGTGGACGGGATTGGACAGTTCGCCCAGAGACCAGAAGGTAAGGGCAGCAACATCTTTGCAGCAAAGATTCCAATTTTCCAGTTCCACTTGTCAGTTCCTGTGTTAGGTAGTATCTGTATAGATCCTTAGACTTGTTTTCTGTCTGTCCTGTATTGTTCAGGAAGCATCTGTATGGAGCTGTTGCCTCAGATCAGCTGTCCCTCTCTCATCATCCACGGAGAGAAGGATCCCATGGTGCCCAGCTTCCACCCTCAGTATCTCCTCAAACACATCAAGGGTTCAAGGTGAGCTGATTCCCCCATTACATTCCTTCTCTTTTGTTTTCCTATCCTCCCTTCTGTATGTTTTTCTCTCTTATAGAGGCATTGTATGAAATAAATTATGTAGTCAGCATGTATTATGTCAATGTTTAACTACAACCACTAATGATACGTACAACCTCCACTGTAACATCTTCTTTGGTGTCCAGGTTGCATCTGATGCCGGAAGGGAAACACAACCTGCATCTGAGGTTTGCTGCCAAGTTCAACAAGCTGGTTGAAGACTTCCTGAACCAGTGATGGACATAGGAATAGGGTGCCATTTGGGACGTAACCTAACATTTTGCAGTATGTAGGGATTAGGGTGCCAATTCGGTTACACAAGTCCTGCACCCACAGGAAATGAGAAGCTTTCAGGCCTGGGTCTGTGTTCAAGAGTGGACAACATTGAAGGAGCACTATAGAAAGCAACAGTAATAATCAATCGGAGTTTGGTCCATTAATTAACTGACTTATCACTGAATTACTAGTATATGAGCCAAAATAAATACCCATCCACATGACTATTGCAAATGTTATATATTAATTCCTTGTGTAATAAGTTGTTTAACTTTTTGCATCATTTGTATTGTTGTGTACAGTCCTCTGTTTTGTACTGTTGTGTGTCATATATGGCATGTTATGTAAATGTTGCATTTGCAAACTGTTATGCCATGTAAAACAAAGCAAAAGAAAAGTTGGAAAATGATAGTCATTCAATTACAATTTTAATCAGACATATTTAGTAAACAGCAGGGGTGAAAGTAAGGTGGTGTGTGGTACGGCGTCCCAGCAAAATAAATAGTGTGGGTACGCCGTACCAGTTAAACATGAACTTATCACAATGATTAAAACAAAATGTCAAGAAAATTAGCAAATGGACTTAAACTGGTGGTATAGCCTATGCTCCAATATGCGATGTGGTCAGATGAGAACACTGAAATTTTGCAAAGGTAGAGATGAGTGGCTGACACAGGCGCGTGCAGACAGCAGTGGACGCTTCAATTCTGGCCTAATGACAATCACCAAATGTCATTAGACTTTTTGGTGTTTTGTGTAACAGATGACTGGAAAGAGTCACCACTGTTTGGAACAAGAGCTCGACTTGGACTGAAATAGGTTCCGGTACTTTTGAGCTAATATTCTATAAGAGGAACAGGAGCTCAAGCAGTAGAACATTTGAAGTACCAGTACTCAGTTCATGTGAGGTCCTGGTTTGGAGGCTGGAAATATGTTGAGTGGATGAGCTTGGAGCCCTTTGAAGTGATTATCAAACAATCAGATAAAAACATAATGACTGGTTGTGTTTATACCACAATACTAGTTAATACATTTTAAAAGTTATGAAATATCTTCTAGGTCCACAGACATCCTTTTGAATTAATAGGAATTCTATGATTAGGCCAATACATTTATTGGGTCTATAGGCACAAGCACATGTTGGTCCCGTAGTGGGAAGAAATGAATTCTACTTTCACCGCTGGTAAAGTCTTTATATGTACAGTGTGTTCTCTGACAGGCACAACAGTGACAGTTACAATGAGCCTATCCATCTTTTGATGGACACATTTTACACCTGACCGAGAACTACATGCTCTCCCTCTTGTGAATGTTATTCATGTGTGATTTCAGGGAACTCATCTGATTGAAGCATTTATCGCAATAGTTACAGCGAAACGGTTTCTCGCCAGTGTGAATTCTCTGATGGCGTTTAAGATCGCTTGTTGATAAAAAGCATTTACCACACGAAGGACACATGTATGGTTTCTCCCCTGAATGAGTCCTCATGTGACCATTCAGGTGTTCCTTCCTGCTAAAGCTTTTCCCACAAGTGTTACACAGGTACGGTTTCTCTCCAGTGTGAATTCTCTCGTGGAGTTTGAGTTGGCTTTCTTTTGGAAAAGCTTTTTCACACATAGTGCACTGCAGCATTGCCTTCTGTTTGTGACTCTTCATATGCTGCTTAAGGTTTCGCATCTGATGGAAGCTTTTGCCGCAATCGCTGCAGAGATACGCTGGAGGCTCCTCTCCTTCCTCTCCTGTCTCCCCTGTGTGTACCCTCATATGGCTTAGCAAATTACCCTCGTAGTTGAAGCATTTGTTACATTCAACACACCTGTATGGTTCCTCACCTGTGTGAATTCTCTCATGCTTTTTCAAATCGCTTGAATAGACAAAGCATTTCCCGCAGACATCACACTTGTACGGCTGCTCCCCTGTGTGGCTCCTCATGTGGTCTGTCAGTCTAGTATTGTGGAGGAAGCATTTGCCACATTCATTGCAGCAGTAGGGTTTCCGTGTTGTGTGTATCTTCATGTGCGTTTTCAGACCTCCCTTAAGAGTGAAGCTTTTGTCGCATTCCTTGCAGCTGTATGGTTTCTCACCAGTGTGGATCCGCTGGTGGCGTTTTAAATCACAGTCTGATATAAAGCATTTCTCACATAGAAGGCACCGGAATAATCTCTCTCCTGTATGAGTGCGCATATGCCCGATCAAGTCCGATTTACGGCTGAAACTTTGACTGCAATCGCTGCACATGTATGGTGTCTCTCTATTGTGAGTTTTTAGGTGTTGTCTTAGACCTGCTTTAAATGTGAAACATTTTTCACACATAGGACACTGAAGTCGTTGCCCTGTGTGGCTCCTCATATGCTCTTTTAGTGTTGCCTTCAGACTGTAGCTTTTTCCACACTCCTGGCAGCTGCATGGTTTCACTCCGGTGTGAATTAGCTGATGGCGTTTTAGAACCACGGCTGATATACAGGATTTCTCACACACAGGACATTTAAATAGGCTCTCCCCTCCTGTATGGGATCTCATATGCTCTGTCAGGTGTCCCTGACGTGTGAAGCCTTTGTCACACTCAAAACATTGATAAGGTTTCTCTCCATTGTGAGTCTTCATATGCCTGACCAGAGCTCCCTTGCCTTTGAAGGACCTGGAGCATTCTTTGCACTTATATGGCTTTTCATCTTTCTGATGAATTTTCCGGTGATTTCCTAAATGGCTTCTGCTAATGAAGCATTGACTGCACACAGGGCATTTGTATGGTGTCACTCCTGTGTGAGTGTTTATATGCCTGTCCAGGATTTCCTTGTGGTTGAATGATTTGCCACATTCAGTACAGCTGTATGGTTTCTCACCGATGTGAATAATTCTCTGATGTATTTTTAACTGGCCTGCCCTGGTGAAGCTTTTCCTGCACACAGTACACATGTGTAACCGCTTCTCTGTGTGAGCCCTCAACGGTGCTTTCAGCTCACTGGTTATCTTGGCCTCAGTGCAGACTTTAGAGTCTGGATGTAGACCAAGTTCAGAGAGGGGCTGAGAGTCAATGATTGGTTCTGATACTCCGTAGTCCTCTCCATCATCAGGTTCTGTTTTGATTCCGACAATGGTGTTGGTGGGTAGAGGGTCCCTTTCACTGTCCTGATCACAGTCACGTTCCACATAGGGAGGAGGAAATATAAACTGTGTGACCTCTGTGGTATCCTGACTGGCCTTGAGTTCCTCCTGTTGCTCTGTAATCAATGTGTGCTCTGTCTCCTCCTGCACCCGACTGGGGCTCCACTCCTGCTCACAGTGTGGTTGTTGTTGCTGCTGCTTAGGTGGAATCTCCCGAGTTAGCTGCTGGGGGTCTGGGGAGAAGGATGGGAAATAAGGTTCTACACATTCGATAAATAACTCAAACACAATTCACATCAATTCAAGTTGGCTACCTTCACAATTATTTAGGCCTATGCCCCGCTTCTTAACCTGGGGAAATACAGTTTGTATGAGCTAACATTCCACTCCTTGTCATGCAAAAAATGTTTGGCAATGACACCGAATACAAGGATTGGAATGTTAGCAACAACAACAAAAAAACTGGTTCTGACTCAGGCATTCTGGAGTGGCAAAGAGTGACATCATCGCTTTAAGACTGTCAGTCTACCGCCCTTCTACTACTGCGACGAATGCAACAGTGGATTAATATGTGCATTAGCGGTCATCTGTATTGTTTTAATCGTATGCTGTTTACTAGTCACAAACCTGCTCCCAAATCCAGAAGAATCCTCCGCAGACGACCATTCTCCTGCTTTGAGCTGGATATCTCTTCCAAGTACTCTATTATCGTCTTTTCCACTATCCTGAATATATCAACTGCCGCTGATTTTAATCGGTCATGGTACTCGGTTTTATTTTCTCCAAATAGCTCAACAGCTGCCGTTGTTAACCGTTCGGTGATAAACAGATTCAACAGCTGTATTTTGGACATTTTTAGGAAATATTAACGCTTTAACAACTTAAATTAAACCTAAAGATACTCGTCAACTTCTAACCACCTTAGCATTTTTCATGCCGAAGTTCCGAGCTTGCAAAGATTTCCGGCTTCGAAAAGATGTTGACACTTTGAGGACCGAATGACATTCAAGCAAAGGCGGGAACAATACACAGCTAGCCAATCATGTTTCTCGTGATGTTCAGAATCACGTGCAAGTGCTTAGGCGTTCCAGAAACCAGGAAGTGACTTGATTTACGGGCGCACATGAGTAGGTTGAACAAATTCAAATGAATCGTCTCGTTTAGTCGTAGCTACTTGTCTTCCTACAAACAGCTATTCAAAATGAACATATCAGAAGCAGTAGGAGATGCCATTACAGTGCACGATATCTCAGAGAAGATTCTGGAGCAAACGGTTCACTTTCACGTCATGAAACTCAATGTTTTTTTTTCTCCTTTGGTTCGGCTCGAACCCCGTCTTGTCCAACTTGGTTGTTTCAATGGAAAGTACATTTGTGAGTAGCTTACTGTACAACACATACACTGTTACAAAGCAGACTAGCTAACAGAGATTGGAAGCTAGCTAGCTTCACTGTGTAATGTTTCTAGCTAGCTGCGTTAAAGGTATTATATCAGGTGTGTGTGTATTCAGGATTCGATGCCGCTGTCTACCTTAGTCCTGGAGGACCCATCTGAAACCACCCAGAATTCACTGGCGCAGAAATTGAGTAAGCACCCCTTTCTTCATCTTCCTGTCAATATCCTATCTCTCAGAAGATTGGCTGTATCCTCCACAGACTGTGAAGGTATTGTCCAGCTTCATGCTATCATGATGGTGCTGTCAAGACAACTGGGAATTTGGGAGAAAAAAATCATCAGGTCAGAAAATCGGAGCCCTAGAAAGATGGAGCTATACCGGTCCGCAAATACAGGACTACAAAATATATATTTTTGTATTAACTGTTTTTTCCTCTTCAGATTTTCCAGGTGGTGCTGCAGCACCTCTACTTCCCGAAGCTATGGTCGGACCTCGTTTTTCTCTGAATTCGCAGTTGTCTTGAACTCACTGAAGTTGGAATCAGTTCCCAGTTGTTTTAAACGCAGCATAAGACAGGCCACATATTTACACACACACAAATTATCCAAGATGCCACAACATTGTGCTTACAGTCAAAATTGTCTAACAATCAATTATACATTGATTTATACTGAACAAAAAAATAAACTCAACATGCAACAATTTTACTGAGTTACAGTTTATATAAGGAAGTCAGTCAATTGAAATAAATAAATTAGGCCCTAATCTAATTAGGCCCAGCCATCAGTTTTTCCCCACAAAAGGGCTTTAATACCGTAATAAATACTCCTCAGTTTCTTCAGGTGGCTAGACTCAGACGATTTTGAAGGTGAAGAAGATGGGTGTGGAGGTCCTGGGATGGGGTGGTTACGTGTGGTCTGTGGTTGTGACGCTGGTTGGACGTACTGCCAAATTCTCTAAAATAACGTTGGTAGAGAAATAATGGTAGAGAAATTAAGCTTCAATTCTCTGGCAAGACTCTGGTGGGCATTCATGCAGTCAGCATGCCAATTGCACACTCCCTCAACTTGAGACATCTGTGGCATTGTGTTGTGTGACAAAACTGCACATTTTAGAGTAGCCTTTTATTCTCCCCAGTAGAAGGTGCACCTGTGTAATGATCATGCTGTTTAATCAGCTTCTTGATTAAATCCATCCACCCGATATCTTGGCAAAGGGAAAATGCTCACTAACAGGGATGTAAACAAATTTGTACACAACATTTAAGAAGCTTTTATGTGTATTGAACATTTGTGGATCTTTAATTTCAGCTCATGAAACTTGGGACCAACACTTTACATGTTGCGTTTATATTTTTCTTCACTATAGTTGCTATATGTTATTCAGAATCAGAACATTTACAGAAAGCTAGACACTTAAACCACTAACCAGTATGATTGTCTTTTGTTGGTGTCAGCTTACACGATTTGAAACATCACTAACCCAGTTGTCCTAGTCACTAATCCAGCTGTCCTCCTTATCCTTTGTTTTCCAGCTAAGAGGACTAAGAAACGGGTGTTTGTGAGCTACAATCTGCCCATGACCAACTCCAACCTGTCTCTGCTGGTGGAGAATAGGATAAAGGAGATGGAAGTTCACATGGATACATTTGAATCTTTCCCCCATTTATATTGACATTTTACCAAAATAATACAATGGAGAGAACAACATTACCTACCTGTCTAGACTGTTTGTCACTTGCTGTTTTAGCACTTGCTTGAGATCTAACCAGAGACCAGTCCTCTTTCCTGTGCCCACTGCCCACCTACAAACTTAGACATCACATGTATCACCTCGGTAGTGTTCATTTATTGACAAACAATACATTAAGTGGTTTATTATCAAAACAACATTTATGGTTTTAATATGTACAAGTGCATCATATAAAAAAACATTTAGAAAATATTAGTGGTTGACAATCACTCATGGAATTTCATTTATTTTACCACAATATTTCATTGATAAACATTTACAAACTACCAAATAAACAATACAAGGTGTCCACCGTCAAAATATGTGCCATTTGCATCAACTATGGTTCATGGCAGAAATGTATAGAGTATACTTGGCCTTTAAGGTCCTCTATGTACATTGTGTGACAAATTGTCCTATGAAAATAACTGATGTGCCTAGTACATGAGATATGATAGTCCATACATCAGGGATCATTAACTAGATTCAGCAGCGGCTGATTTATTTTGGTTGAGTGGATGGTCAGGGGGCCAGGTCATACTTAAAAATAATTTGTAGACTGCAAATTGACTGAAAGAAGCCCAAATAGATATATTTGACGAAAACAAATCATTTCAAACCTTGTTTACATTTGTATACAGTCACATATCTCTTATGCGTGGGAATACTTTGGAACAGACTTCTAAAATTAAAATCAGTTGGAGCTGATTTGCTGGTGTTTCTACAATCTTTTCAGAAAACTTGGGGAGCCAAATAAAATCACCTGAGGTCGCCAATGTAAGGTGTGTATTAATAATTTGTATGTTAGAGCAGAGTTTGTATACAAACACCCTGTAAGTCACAGCTGTTCTAACTAGATCACACTATTGTACTAACCTAATAAACTAGACACTAACCATTTCAAAACCCCGATAGACATTGTGCTTTGTGGCATGGCCAGCCATTATTTAACCGTGCTAAAGAGACGGGTTGAAACAAGTCCTAAAAACACCAATATACTACTAACATTATTTACCACAGTGTTGAGAACAGGGACAGGAAAGGTCAGAATTAGCTAAATTAAAGGTATTTCAAGCAACAAGAATGCCCTTGGCAACATGACAAAAATAAATACTGAATTACTGAACGATTCTTTCAAAGTAGCCTGTACCATTTTAATTGTATTTTTTAAACAAAAGAACCATCATGATAAAGCCATTCAGAAGCATATGTTTCATAGTGGAGACAGGCTCAATCTCAAATTGTACTCTATTCCCTATGTAGTGCACTACTTTTGACCAAGTAGTGCACTATGTAGTAAATAGGGTGCTATTTGGGACATATTCTGCACATACTAGTAACTAACTAGTATTGTCCACTCAACACCATAGAATACGGATATAAAAACACCATGAAAAGGTCAAGTTCAAATCCTTTTCCATCACAGTTTTTAGGTTTCCGACTGTCACTCACAGCATTGTGTTGACAACCATCATTCACCAACATTACATGGGAGAAGCAATACTCTGTTTTCTAAAGTCATCATAGTGATTCCACTCCTACTAAGCATAAAGTGCCAACTTGGACTTTTGATGGGGGTGGGAGGCAGAGATTCATAAATAAACCCATCAAGTAGGCAACAGTATATAGGCCTACCCTTTTATTCAATTTAGAGCGCAGCAGTTTCACCTAAAACAAGTTGGCGGACAAATATTTTATTACATTTGATTTAACTTTGAATTTTAGTGCAAAAAAACCAAGTAGAGGGAAATTAAATGCATAGAGCACACATCACTGTTGAAAGCCATGACGTTTCAAATGAAATATCTAATACAGTGTCTGTTCTGCTGCTCTATACATTTATCTCTATGCGGTTTGAGTACACTACTCTGCTGATAACTTACAGACACCATGACATCCCTCCTCAGCATGGAACCATGCTGCTCATTCTACACACTGACAACCCTTGGCAACAACTACCCTATGGGCACTAATGCATGTAAGTCATTGTAATGAGTTTCAGTTAATTGCAAAGACATACTTTCCCATATTTTGTTCCAAGATCCTGTTCTATTGCAGGCCCTCAAAGTCTTACTAAATATATTGAGTGTCCAAAATAGTACCCTATTCCCTATAGATAGGCCTCTGGTCATGAGTAGTGCACGATGCAGGCCCTGGTCAAAAGCAGTACACTATATAGGGAATATGGTGACATTCAGGACACAGAGAATCACTACTCTACAGGCTAACCCATCACCATATTACATTACGACCCATTTAAATCCAACCATTGATGCCCTCCTGGGGCATCTGAATAGTAATTCGTTTTTTCTTTTGTCCAAATCTTGGATGTCCATGATTGGGGAAGCTCGATTTTCCCCTTTCAGACTAACACAACGTGGAGAGATCGCATCATAAGTCTAATGAGAGGGATAATATTTTCATTAAACCCACCAGAATGGGAATGTTTTAAAATTAAAGAGTTCCTCATGGAAGAATCTGACAAGCGGAATTATTCCATGTTCTCCTGACTGCATGATCACATCAGACCAGGCCAGTCATGACAGTGACCAGGAGTGGGACAGTCCCTGCCATCCCTACAGCACAGTCTCGTCCTATCCTCTGTCTGTGTGTGTCAGAGAGGAGTGTGTGTCTGCTGCTACGACGACCCTCCCACCCCATTTGACACCATAATATTACTGATCACCCCCCCTCTGGTAACATACAATGTCGGCACTGCTGCAAGAGCAGTAGCCGCTGCTGTTGTGGCGCCCCCGGTGGCCGTAAGATGCCGCGGCGTGTCGTGGACCCGGGAGTATAAGTCCCTATCCCCAGGCTTGGTGAGAAGGAGGTGCTGCTCTCCAGGCCGGTGGGTGAGGAGGGGCTGGCGAGTGTAGCTCTCCCCGTCCGCGAGGCTCTCTGGCAGAGGCTGGTTGCGCGGCTCGGGCAGCAGTAGGAGACAGATGATGCACAGCAGGGTGCAGGCAGCGAAGATCATGTGATGCAGGAAGTAGCCCTTCTGGTTGTGGAGCTCCATGATGGGGGCTGTCAGCATGCCGAAGCCAGCACTGGCCAGGACCAGGCCCAGACCACCACCCCTGGGGGAGGAAGGGAGACAGAGGGAGAGTCAGTTTTACACTTAATTTCCTGCAATTCTACACAGTTTACTATAGAGGGGAGGTAAACGTTTGCAGTTTTTAATATGATAACTGATGAGCAATGGGCCCACCCCGGTCAGTAATTCCACTATGCTTACTACAAGTGTAGATAGCGGGCCGCTAGATTACTACCAATCTATAAAAAACTATTTGCTGACATGAGCTAATTGAGTAACTGCTGATGCACAATCAATTTTCAAAATTGCACCTTGTGTATTTTATTATTCTAACTCTCAACAGTAAGTTGAGACCCCGACGGAGTCGTCACCCCCCCCCCCCCCAAAAAAAACTATATCCATATATTTGTTGTTCTTGTGAAATTGATCTGTGGACCGCCAGTTGCCCTTCCCTGATCTATATTCTAGAACAGCAGTCTCTGTCAAATTGCATTTATATGACACATACAGACTGCACCAAAAGATGGCGCTAGTAGGCCACTCAAACCTAAAACTTAGTGAGTAGCAGTGGAGGCTGCTGAGGGGAGGATGGCTCATAATGGCTGGAAGGGGTGAATGGAATGGTGTCCATGTGTTTGATGTTGTTGTTGATACCTTTCCACATGTTCTGCTCCAGCCATTACCACAAGCCCGTCCTCCCAATTAAGGTGCCACCAACCACCTGTAGTATGTAGTTATAGGAATCAAATAACTAGGTGTGTGTGGGTGCAGTCAGACCATACATAGGTGTGTGTGTGTTACCTGATGACGGTGGGAGTGATCTCAGCGCAGAAGAAGATGCTGAGGGTGCTGACGGCATGAGAGGAGAACATTCCAATGATGGAGAATGCCACAGAGAACTTCCTGTTTAGCGTGTCCCTCAGAACTAACCATACAAGAGGAGGAGGGACACGAGAGGAGGTGAGACACATACATCACAAGTATAAACATTTCACTTAATAAAAACCAAACACAGTGGTGTACTGACTAGCCATTCATTTTATTTAATGACTGTTTTGTATATTCTACAACACAAAATCAACAGATGGAGCCTGAGGCTGGCCTGTAGAGCACCTGATCGGCATATACTCTTAGAAAAATGGTTCCAAAAACAGTTATTTGGTTGTCCCAATAGGTCAACCCTTTTTGGTTCCAGGTAGAACCCCCTTTTTTAACCTTTATTTAACTAGGCAAGTCACTTAAGAACTAATTCTTATTTACAATGACAGCCTAGGAACAGTGTGCAGAAAGACAGATTTGTACCTTGTCAGCTCGGGGATTCAATCTAGCAACCTTTCAGTTACTGTCCCAACGCTCTAACCACTAGGCTACCTGCCGCCCCAGGTTAAAAGGGTTTAACCTGGAACCTAAAGGGTTTAACCTGGAACCTAAAGGGTTTAACCTGGAACCTAAAGGGTTTAACTTGGAACCTAAAGGGTTATACCCGGAACCTAAAGGGTTTAACCCGGAACCTAAAGGGTTTAACCTGGAACCTAAAGGGTTTAACCTGGAACCTAAATGGTTTAACCTGGAACCTAAAGGGTTATACCTGGAACCTAAAGGGTTTAACCTGGAACCTAAAGGGTTTAACCTGGAACCTAAAGGGTTTAACCTGGAACCTAAAGGGTTATACCTGGAACCTAAAGGGTTTAACCTGGAACCTAAAGGGTTTAACCTGGAACCTAAAGGGTTTAACCTGGAACCTAAAGGGTTTAACCTGGAACCTAAAGGGCTATACCTGGAACCTAAAGGGTTATACCCGGAACCTAAAGGGTTTAACCTGGAACCTAAAGGGTTTAACCTGGAACCTAAAGGGTTTAACCTGGAACCTAAAGGGTTTAACCTGGAACCTAAAGGGCTATACCTGGAACCTAAAGGGTTATACCCGGAACCTAAAGGGTTTAACCTGGAACCTAAAGGGTTTAACCTGGAACCTAAAGGGTTTAACCTGGAACCTAAAGGGTTATACCTGGAACCTAAAGGGTTTAACCTGGAACTTAAAGGGTTATAACTGGAACCTAAAGGGCTATACCTGGAACCAATGATTGCATTCTTCCAATCAGTATGATTGTATAAAGTCAAACTGTACCTGTGTCATGGCGAAGGCTGTACTTGCCAATCACTATATTCAAACAAAGGCCAGGATAGAGGGAATAAAAATTGAGAAAATTAGCACGAGCATAGCCATTAGAAGAGCTCAGTATTTGTCTGACAGATACTGTTGATCTGATATAATGACTGAAGAACAGAGGTAATGATGCAGAAAGTGACATTCTCCTAGTAATGACTTCTCTGAAGCACTGTAAGTCCATTATCTGAGTATGACACTTGTCTACGACAAATTCAAATTATAATAGGATGATTTTGCTTTGTGTTTACCCATGTAAAGAGCTATTTGTGAATTAAGAATTATGAGGGGGATGCCTGCATTGGTCACTTGTTAAAACATCTGACAAAACATGGGCTTTCATAAACTGAAGGTTGACCCAAATGTTTATTTCATAGAGATAAGATGTATATATATCTGTGTTTCATTTGTGTGTGTGTGCATAACACGTGTGTGTGTGTCTCCAGTGTGTGTCTCCAACTCACAGTTGAGCAGACCCAGCTGCAACAGTGATGCCAGGGCGGTGATGATCATGAAGGTGAGCAGTCCGCCCCGACGACCCATGAATGCCACGGCCGGGCACAGCGCCAGGCACGTCGCTACGGCGATGCCAGCCATAGTGTAGTAGTCAGCGTGAAACATGGCCGACACAGGAGCCTCCGGGTCCATCATACTGCGGGCAAAACAGTGGTGGATACCGTACCCAGTCAACCTGAGGAAAGAGAGATATGTAGGTGAGTTGGACTCTCTGGCAGAAGGATATTCTCTCCTGGTCTAGGTGAGTTGGACTCTCTGGCAGAAGGGTATTCTCTCCTGGTCTAGGTGAGTTGGACTCTCTGGCAGAAGGATATTCTCTCCTGGTCTAGGTGAGTTGGACTCTCTGGCAGAAGGGTATTCTCTCCTGGTCTAGGTGAGCTGGACTCTCTGGCAGAAGGGTATTCTCTCCTGGTCTAGGTGAGCTGGACTCTCTGGCAGAAGGGTATTCTCTCCTGGTCTAGGTGAGTTGGACTCTCTGGCGGAAGGATATTCTCTCCTGGTCTAGGTGAGTTGGACTCTCTGGCGGAAGGATATTCTCTCCTGGTCTAGGTGAACTGGACTCTCTGGCAGAAGGGTATTCTCTCCTGGTCTAGGTGAGTTGGACTCTCTGGCGGAAGGATATTCTCTCCTGGTCTAGGTGAGTTGGACTCTCTGGCGGAAGGATATTCTCTCCTGGTCTAGGTGAGTTGGACTCTCTGGCGGAAGGATATTCTCTCCTGGTCTAGGTGAGCTGGACTCTCTGGCAGAAGGGTATTCTCTCCTGGTCTAGGTGAGCTGGACTCTCTGGCAGAAGGGTATTCTCTCCTGGTCTAGGTGAGTTGGACTCTCTGGCGGAAGGATATTCTCTCCTGGTCTAGGTGAGTTGGACTCTCTGGCGGAAGGATATTCTCTCCTGGTCTAGGTGAGTTGGACTCTCTGGCAGAAGGATATTCTCTCCTGGTCTAGGTGAGTTGGACTCTCTGGCGGAAGGATATTCTCTCCTGGTCTAATGGTTAAGTCATTGCCCACTGGGCAATTTAATATCTATTTCACGTTGGTTGGAACAACGAGGTTTATAACCAGTGTGTGGTTTCCCAAGCGGGAGAGCAGATCCCACCAGTTACACACACACACACACACAGCCTTGTCATAGCCACAGTGTACCGGCACACCACTATGTCATAGCCACAAAGTGTACCAGCAAACAGCCTTGTCATAGCCACAAACTATACCGGCAAACAGCCTTGTCATAGCCACAAACTATACCGGCAAACAGCCTTGTCATAGCCACAAACTATACCGGCAAACAGCCTTGTCATAGCCACAAACTATACCGGCAAACAGCCTTGTCATAGCCACAAACTATACCGGCAAACAGCCTTATCATAGCCACAAACTATACCGGCAAACAGCCTTATCATAGCCACAAACTATACCGGCAAACAGCCTTGTCATAGCCACAAACTATACCGGCAAACAGCCTTGTCATAGCCACAAAGTGTACCAGCAAACAGCCTTGTCATAGCCACAAACTATACCGGCAAACAGCCTTGTCATAGCCACAAACTATACCGGCAAACAGCCTTGTCATAGCCACAAAGTGTACCAGCAAACAGCCTTATCATAGCCACAAACTATACCGGCAAACAGCCTTGTCATAGCCACAAACAGCCTTGTCATAGCCACAAACAGCCTTTTCATAGCCACAAACTATACCGGCAAACAGCCTTGTCATAGCCACAAACAGCCTTGTCATAGCCACAAACAGCCTTTTCATAGCCACAAACTATACCGGCAAACAGCCTTGTCATAGCCACAAACAGCCTTGTCATAGCCACAAACAGCCTTGTCATAGCCACAAACAGCCTTTTCATAGCCACAAACAGCCTTTTCATAGCCACAATGGCTATTTTATTTATTGTTATTTTTTAACATTTTTACCCCGTTTTTCTCCCCAATTTCGTGGTATCCAATTGTTTTAGCAGCTTGTCTTATCGCTACAACTCCCGTACGGGCTCGGGAGAGACGTCCTCACAACCCAACCAAGCCGCACTGCTTCTTAACACAGCGCGCATCCAACCCGGAAGCCAGCCGCACCAATGTGTCGGAGGAAACACCGCACACCTGGCAACCTTGGTTAGCGCGCACTGCGCCCGGCCCGCCACAGGAGTCACTGGTGCGCAATGAGACAAGGATATCCCAACCGGCCAAACCCTCCCTAACCCGGACGACTCTAGGCCAATTGTGCGTCGCCCCACGGACCTCCCGGGTTGCGGCCGGTTACGACAGAGTCTGGGCGCGAACCCAGAGTCTCTGGTGGCACAGCTGGCGCTGCAGTAACCACTGCGCCACCCGGGAGGCCAATGTACCGTTTCTCAATGGGAAACCTAACTCATATGAAATTCATGCTCTGTTTGGCACATTACCCAGTGCCTTCGATACAATTACACACAGATGTGCACACACACAGACAGACTTACGAGTTGACACAGAGCACGACGATGTTCTTCCACAGGTTTCTGGTGCTGGTCATCTTGACGATGCAGGTCCTCTTTGGCTTCTTATGCAGCTCATGCTCCAGCTCTGATGGTGAGATAGAACACAGTGTGAGACCTTTACACTGGCAAGGAAACAACACACACGCACGCACATACATGGAGCCAGCATCCACACCACACAGATTATACAGTAATGGTCTTCTGTGGGTTGATGTGTGTGTATGAGATCCGATCCATCTGTATTAATCTGCTCCCTGCGTTAAACTCATTTCTCATGGAGGGTGTATGTGTCTGGCATCAAGCCTTGCAGATATATTTCATCATATGAAACTAAATCCCATGCAGTTGCACATATAAAAATGAACGAGTGTGTGTGTGTTTGACAGTGTCTGACTGACTGAATCCATGGCAGACACATTTCATCACTGAAATCAGAGACCTGCAGTTACATGTTGTTTATAACAACAATGTGATCCGTGTAAATGCAATAGACAATGGTGTGTTGTTGTTGACTCTACGTGAAACTTCCCATATGTATATACTGCAAGATCAGCTGCAAACCAGGGATCTGTGTAGTGGCCATGGACAGAACACAGTTATTTTTTGACATGCAGTGTCTTTTCCCTCTCTACCTCTCCATCTCTCATTTTACTCTCTGTCTCTCCATCTCTCCCCTCTCTGTCTCTCTACCTCTCCCCTCTCTGTCGCTCTACCTCTCATTTTACTCTCTGTCTCTCTACCTCTCCATCTCTCCTTTTACTCTGTCTCTCTACCTCTCATTTTACTCTCTGTCTCTCTACCTCTCCATCTCTCCTTTTACTCTCTGTCTCTCTACCTCTCCATCTCTCCTTTTACTCTGTCTCTCTACCTCTCCCCTCTCTGTCTCTCTACCTCTCCTTTTACTCTCTGTCTCTCTACCGCTCCCCTCTCTGTCTCTCTACCTCTCCTTTTACTCTGTCTCTCTACCTCTCATTTTACTCTGTCTCTCTACCTCTCCATCTCTCCTTTTACTCTCTGTCTCTCTACCTCTCCCCTCTCTACCTCTCATTTTACTCTCTGTCTCTCCATCTCTCCCCTCTCTGTCTCTCTACCTCTCCTTTTACTCTCTGTCTCTCTACCTCTCCTTTTACTCTGTCTCTCTACCTCTCATTTTACTCTCTGTCTCTCTACCTCTCCCCTCTCTGTCTCTCTACCTCTCATTTTACTCTCTGTCTCTCTACCTCTCCTTTTACTCTCTGTCTCTCCATCTCTCCTTTTACTCTCTGTCTCTCTACCTCTCCATCTCTCCTTTTACTCTCTGTCTCTCTACCTCTCCCCTCTCTACCTCTCATTTTACTCTCTGTCTCTCCATCTCTCCCCTCTCTGTCTCTCTACCTCTCCCCTCTCTGTCTCTCCATCTCTCCTTTTACTCTCTGTCTCTCTACCTCTCCCCTCTCTGTCTCTCTACCTCTCCCCTCTCTGTCTCTCTACCTCTCATTTTACTCTCTGTCTCTCTACCTCTCCCCTCTCTGTCTCTCTACCTCTCATTTTACTCTCTGTCTCTCTACCTCTCCATCTCTCCTTTTACTCTCTGTCTCTCTACCTCTCCCCTCTCTACCTCTCATTTTACTCTCTGTCTCTCCATCTCTCCCCTCTCTGTCTCTCTACCTCTCCCCTCTCTGTCTCTCCATCTCTCCTTTTACTCTCTGTCTCTCTACCTCTCCCCTCTCTGTCTCTCTACCTCTCCCCTCTCTGTCTCTCTACCTCTCATTTTACTCTCTGTCTCTCTACCTCTCCCCTCTCTGTCTCTCTACCTCTCCCCTCTCTGTCTCTCTACCTCTCCTTTTACTCTCTGTCTCTCTACCTCTCATTTTACTCTCTGTCTCTCTACCTCTCCCTTCTCTGTCTCTCTACCTCTCCCCTCTCTGTCTCTCTACCTCTCCCCTCTCTGTCTCTCTACATCTCCTTTTACTCTCTGTCTCTCTACCTCTCCCCTCTCTGTCGCTCTACCTCTCCCCTCTCTGTCTCTCTACCTCTCATTTTACTCTCTGTCTCTCTACCTCTCCCCCCTCTGTCTCTCTACCTCTCCTTTTTACTCTCTGTCTCTCTACCTCTCCCCCCTCTGTCTCTCTACCTCTCCTTTTACTCTCTGTCTCTCTACCTCTCCCCTCTGTCTCTCTACCTCTCCTTTTACTCTCTGTCTCTCTACCTCTCTCCCCTCTGTCTCTCTACCTCTCCTTTTACTCTGTCTCTCTACCTCTCCCCTCTCTGTCTCTCCATCTCTCCTTTTACTCTCTGTCTCTCTACCTCTCCCCTCTCTGTCTCTCTACCTCTCCTTTTACTCTCTGTCTCTCTACCTCTCCTTTTACACTATCTCTCTACCTCTCATTTTACTCTGTCTCTCTACCTCTCCCCTCTGTCTCTCTACCTCTCCTTTTACTCTCTGTCTCTCTACCTCTCCTTTTACTCTGTCTCTCTACCTCTCCTTTTACTCTGTCTCTCTACCTCTCCTTTTACTCTCTGTCTCTCTACCTCTCCCCTCTCTGTCTCTCTACCTCTCCCCTCTCTGTCTCTCTACCTCTCCTTTTACTCTCTGTCTCTCTACCTCTCCCCCCTCTGTCTCTCTACCTCTCCCCCCTCTGTCTCTCTACCTCTCATTTTTACTCTCTGTCTCTCTACCTCTCCTTTTACTCTCTGTATCTCTACCTCTCCCCCTCTGTCTCTCTACCTCTCATTTTACTCTCTGTCTCTCTACCTCTCTCCCATCTGTCTCTCTACCTCTCCTTTTTACTCTCTGTCTCTCTACCTCTCCCCTCTCTGTCTCTCTACCTCTCCATCTCTCTGTCAGTCTACCTCTCCTTTTACTCTCTGTCTCTCTACCTCTCCCCTCTCTGTCTCTCTACCTCTCCATCTCTCTGTCAGTCTACCTCTCCTTTTACTCTCTGTCTCTCTACCTCTGTCCCATCTGTCTCTCTACCTCTCCTTTTTACTCTGTCTCTCTACCTCTCCTTTTTACTCTCTGTCTCTCTACCTCTCCCCTCTCTGTCTCTCTACCTCTCCATCTCTCTGTCAGTCTACCTCTCCTTTTACTCTCTGTCTCTCTACCTCTCCTTTTTACTCTCTGTCTCTCTACCTCTCCCCTCTCTGTCTCTCTACCTCTCCCCTCTCTGTCTCTCTACCTCTCCTTTTACTCTCTGTCTCTCTACCTCTCCCCTCTCTGTCTCTCTACCTCTCATTTTACTCTCTGTCTCTCTACCTCTCCCCTCTGTCTCTCTACCTCTCCTTTTACTCTCTGTCTCTCTACCTCTCCCCTCTCTGTCTCTCTACCTCTCCTTTTACTCTCTGTCTCTCTACCTCTCCCCTCTCTGTCTCTCTACCTCTCCCCTCTGTCTCTCTACCTCTCCTTTTACTCTCTGTCTCTCTACCTCTCATTTTACTCTCTGTCTCTCTACCTCTCCCTTCTCTGTCTCTCTACCTCTCCCCTCTCTGTCTCTCCATCTCTCCTTTTACTCTCTGTCTCTCTACCTCTCCCCTCTCTGTCTCTCTACCTCTCCCCTCTCTGTCTCTCTACCACTCATTTTACTCTCTGTCTCTCTACCTCTCCCCTCTGTCTCTCTACCTCTCATTTTACTCTCTCTCTCTACCTCTCATTTTACTCTCTGTCTCTCTACCTCTCCCCTCTCTGTCTCTCTACCTCTCCCCTCTCTGTCTCTCTACCTCTCCTTTTACTCTCTGTCTCTCTACCTCTCATTTCACTCTCTGTCTCTCTACCTCTCCCTTCTCTGTCTCTCTACCTCTCCCCTCTCTCTGTCAGTCTACCTCTCCTTTTACTCTCTGTCTCTCTACCTCTCCTTTTTACTCTCTGTCTCTCTACCTCTCCCCTCTCTGTCTCTCTACCTCTCCTTTTACTCTCTGTCTCTCTACCTCTCCCCTCTCTGTCTCTCTACCTCTCATTTTACTCTCTGTCTCTCTACCTCTCCCCTCTGTCTCTCTACCTCTCCTTTTACTCTCTGTCTCTCTACCTCTCCCCTCTCTGTCTCTCTACCTCTCCTTTTACTCTCTGTCTCTCTATCTCTCCCCTCTCTGTCTCTCTACCTCTCCCCTCTGTCTCTCTACCTCTCCTTTTACTCTCTGTCTCTCTACCTCTCATTTCACTCTCTGTCTCTCTACCTCTCCCTTCTCTGTCTCTCTACCTCTCCCCTCTCTGTCTCTCCATCTCTCCTTTTACTCTCTGTCTCTCTACCTCTCCCCTCTCTGTCTCTCTACCTCTCCCCTCTGTCTCTCTACCTCTCCTTTTACTCTCTGTCTCTCTACCTCTCTCCCCTCTGTCTCTCTACCTCTCCATCTCTCTGTCAGTCTACCTCTCCTTTTACTCTCTGTCTCTCTACCTCTCCTTTTTACTCTCTGTCTCTCTACCTCTCCCCTCTCTGTCTCTCTACCTCTCCTTTTACTCTCTGTCTCTCTACCTCTCCCCTCTCTGTCTCTCTACCTCTCATTTTACTCTCTGTCTCTCTACCTCTCCCCTCTGTCTCTCTACCTCTCCTTTTACTCTCTGTCTCTCTACCTCTCCCCTCTCTGTCTCTCTACCTCTCCTTTTACTCTCTGTCTCTCTACCTCTCCCCTCTCTGTCTCTCTACCTCTCCCCTCTGTCTCTCTACCTCTCCTTTTACTCTCTGTCTCTCTACCTCTCATTTCACTCTCTGTCTCTCTACCTCTCCCTTCTCTGTCTCTCTACCTCTCCCCTCTCTGTCTCTCCATCTCTCCTTTTACTCTCTGTCTCTCTACCTCTCCCCTCTCTGTCTCTCTACCTCTCCCCTCTCTGTCTCTCTACCACTCATTTTACTCTCTGTCTCTCTACCTCTCCCCTCTGTCTTTCTACCTCTCATTTTACTCTCTCTCTCTACCTCTCATTTTACTCTCTGTCTCTCTACCTCTCCCCTCTCTGTCTCTCTACCTCTCCCCTCTCTGTCTCTCTACCTCTCCCCTCTGTCGCTCTACCTCTCCTTTTACTCTGTCTCTCTACCTCTCATTTTACTCTCTGTCTCTCTACCTCTCCATCTCTCCTTTTACTCTCTGTCTCTCTACCTCTCCATCTCTCCTTTTACTCTCTGTCTCTCTACCTCTCCCCTCTCTGTCTCTCTACCTCTCCCCTCTCTGTCGCTCTACCTCTCCTTTTACTCTGTCTCTCTACCTCTCATTTTACTCTCTGTCTCTCTACCTCTCCATATCTCCTTTTACTCTCTGTCTCTCGACCTCTCCCCTCTCTACCTCTCATTTTACTCTCTGTCTCTCTACCTCTCCATCTCTCCTTTTACTCTGTCTCTCTACCTCTCATTTTACTCTCTGTCTCTCTACCTCTCCATCTCTCCTTTTACTCTGTCTCTCTACCTCTCATTTTACTCTCTGTCTCTCTACCTCTCCATCTCTCCTTTTACTCTCTGTCTCTCTACCTCTCCATCTCTCCTTTTACTCTCTGTCTCTCTACCTCTCCCCTCTCTGTCTCTCTACCTCTCCTTTTACTCTCTGTCTCTCTACCTCTCCCCTCTCTGTCTCTCTACCTCTCCCCTCTCTGTCTCTCTACCTCTCCTTTTACTCTCTGTCTCTCTACCTCTCCCCCCTCTGTCTCTCTACCTCTCCCCCCTCTGTCTCTCTACCTCTCATTTTTACTCTCTGTCTCTCTACCTCTCCTTTTACTCTCTGTATCTCTACCTCTCCCCCTCTGTCTCTCTACCTCTCCTTTTACTCTCTGTCTCTCTACCTCTCCCCCCTCTGTCTCTCTACCTCTCCTTTTACTCTCTGTCTCTCTACCTCTCTCCCATCTGTCTCTCTACCTCTCCTTTTTACTCTCTGTCTCTCTACCTCTCCCCTCTCTGTCTCTCTACCTCTCCATCTCTCTGTCAGTCTACCTCTCCTTTTACTCTCTGTCTCTCTACCTCTCCCCTCTCTGTCTCTCTACCTCTCCATCTCTCTGTCAGTCTACCTCTCCTTTTACTCTCTGTCTCTCTACCTCTGTCCCATCTGTCTCTCTACCTCTCCTTTTTACTCTGTCTCTCTACCTCTCCTTTTTACTCTCTGTCTCTCTACCTCTCCCCTCTCTGTCTCTCTACCTCTCCATCTCTCTGTCAGTCTACCTCTCCTTTTACTCTCTGTCTCTCTACCTCTCCTTTTTACTCTCTGTCTCTCTACCTCTCCCCTCTCTGTCTCTCTACCTCTCCTTTTACTCTCTGTCTCTCTACCTCTCCCCTCTCTGTCTCTCTACCTCTCATTTTACTCTCTGTCTCTCTACCTCTCCCCTCTGTCTCTCTACCTCTCCTTTTACTCTCTGTCTCTCTACCTCTCCCCTCTCTGTCTCTCTACCTCTCCTTTTACTCTCTGTCTCTCTACCTCTCCCCTCTCTGTCTCTCTACCTCTCCCCTCTGTCTCTCTACCTCTCCTTTTACTCTCTGTCTCTCTACCTCTCATTTCACTCTGTCTCTCTACCTCTCCCTTCTCTGTCTCTCTACCTCTCCCCTCTCTGTCTCTCTACCTCTCCCCTCTCTGTCTCTCCATCTCTCCTTTTACTCTCTGTCTCTCTACCTCTCCCCTCTCTGTCTCTCTACCTCTCCCCTCTCTGTCTCTCTACCACTCATTTTACTCTCTGTCTCTCTACCTCTCCCCTCTGTCTCTCTACCTCTCATTTTACTCTCTCTCTCTACCTCTCATTTTACTCTCTGTCTCTCTACCTCTCCCCTCTCTGTCTCTCTACCTCTCCCCTCTCTGTCTCTCTACCTCTCCCCTCTGTCGCTCTACCTCTCCTTTTACTCTGTCTCTCTACCTCTCATTTTACTCTCTGTCTCTCTACCTCTCCATCTCTCCTTTTACTCTCTGTCTCTCTACCTCTCCATCTCTCCTTTTACTCTCTGTCTCTCTACCTCTCCCCTCTCTGTCTCTCTACCTCTCCCCTCTCTGTCGCTCTACCTCTCCTTTTACTCTGTCTCTCTACCTCTCATTTTACTCTCTGTCTCTCTACCTCTCCATATCTCCTTTTACTCTCTGTCTCTCTACCTCTCCCCTCTCTACCTCTCATTTTACTCTCTGTCTCTCTACCTCTCCATCTCTCCTTTTACTCTGTCTCTCTACCTCTCATTTTACTCTCTGTCTCTCTACCTCTCCATCTCTCCTTTTACTCTGTCTCTCTACCTCTCATTTTACTCTCTGTCTCTCTACCTCTCCATCTCTCCTTTTACTCTCTGTCTCTCTACCTCTCCATCTCTCCTTTTACTCTCTGTCTCTCTACCTCTCCCCTCTCTGTCTCTCTACCTCTCCTTTTACTCTCTGTCTCTCTACCGCTCCCCTCTCTGTCTCTCTACCTCTCCTTTTACTCTGTCTCTCTACCTCTCATTTTACTCTGTCTCTCTACCTCTCCATCTCTCCTTTTACTCTCTGTCTCTCTACCTCTCCATATCTCCTTTTACTCTCTGTCTCTCTACCTCTCCCCTCTCTACCTCTCATTTTACTCTCTGTCTCTCCATCTCTCCCCTCTCTGTCTCTCTACCTCTCCTTTTACTCTCTGTCTCTCTACCTCTCCTTTTACTCTGTCTCTCTACCTCTCATTTTACTCTCTGTCTCTCTACCTCTCCCCTCTCTGTCTCTCTACCTCTCCTTTTACTCTCTGTCTCTCTACCTCTCCTTTTACTCTCTGTCTCTCCATCTCTCCTTTTACTCTCTGTCTCTCTACCTCTCCATCTCTCCTTTTACTCTCTGTCTCTCTACCTCTCCCCTCTCTACCTCTCATTTTACTCTCTGTCTCTCCATCTCTCCCCTCTCTGTCTCTCTACCTCTCCCCTCTCTGTCTCTCCATCTCTCCTTTTACCCTCTGTCTCTCTACCTCTCCTTTTACTCTCTGTCTCTCTACCTCTCCCCTCTCTGTCTCTCTACCTCTCCTTTTACTCTCTGTCTCTCTACCTCTCCCCTCTCTGTCTCTCTACCTCTCCCCTCTGTCTCTCTACCTCTCCTTTTACTCTCTGTCTCTCTACCTCTCATTTCACTCTGTCTCTCTACCTCTCCCTTCTCTGTCTCTCTACCTCTCCCCTCTCTGTCTCTCTACCTCTCCCCTCTCTGTCTCTCCATCTCTCCTTTTACTCTCTGTCTCTCTACCTCTCCCCTCTCTGTCTCTCTACCTCTCCCCTCTCTGTCTCTCTACCACTCATTTTACTCTCTGTCTCTCTACCTCTCCCCTCTGTCTCTCTACCTCTCATTTTACTCTCTCTCTCTACCTCTCATTTTACTCTCTGTCTCTCTACCTCTCCCCTCTCTGTCTCTCTACCTCTCCCCTCTCTGTCTCTCTACCTCTCCCCTCTGTCGCTCTACCTCTCCTTTTACTCTGTCTCTCTACCTCTCATTTTACTCTCTGTCTCTCTACCTCTCCATCTCTCCTTTTACTCTCTGTCTCTCTACCTCTCCATCTCTCCTTTTACTCTCTGTCTCTCTACCTCTCCCCTCTCTGTCTCTCTACCTCTCCCCTCTCTGTCGCTCTACCTCTCCTTTTACTCTGTCTCTCTACCTCTCATTTTACTCTCTGTCTCTCTACCTCTCCATATCTCCTTTTACTCTCTGTCTCTCTACCTCTCCCCTCTCTACCTCTCATTTTACTCTCTGTCTCTCTACCTCTCCATCTCTCCTTTTACTCTGTCTCTCTACCTCTCATTTTACTCTCTGTCTCTCTACCTCTCCATCTCTCCTTTTACTCTGTCTCTCTACCTCTCATTTTACTCTCTGTCTCTCTACCTCTCCATCTCTCCTTTTACTCTCTGTCTCTCTACCTCTCCATCTCTCCTTTTACTCTCTGTCTCTCTACCTCTCCCCTCTCTGTCTCTCTACCTCTCCTTTTACTCTCTGTCTCTCTACCGCTCCCCTCTCTGTCTCTCTACCTCTCCTTTTACTCTGTCTCTCTACCTCTCATTTTACTCTGTCTCTCTACCTCTCCATCTCTCCTTTTACTCTCTGTCTCTCTACCTCTCCATATCTCCTTTTACTCTCTGTCTCTCTACCTCTCCCCTCTCTACCTCTCATTTTACTCTCTGTCTCTCCATCTCTCCCCTCTCTGTCTCTCTACCTCTCCTTTTACTCTCTGTCTCTCTACCTCTCCTTTTACTCTGTCTCTCTACCTCTCATTTTACTCTCTGTCTCTCTACCTCTCCCCTCTCTGTCTCTCTACCTCTCCTTTTACTCTCTGTCTCTCTACCTCTCCTTTTACTCTCTGTCTCTCCATCTCTCCTTTTACTCTCTGTCTCTCTACCTCTCCATCTCTCCTTTTACTCTCTGTCTCTCTACCTCTCCCCTCTCTACCTCTCATTTTACTCTCTGTCTCTCCATCTCTCCCCTCTCTGTCTCTCTACCTCTCCCCTCTCTGTCTCTCCATCTCTCCTTTTACTCTCTGTCTCTCTACCTCTCCCCTCTCTGTCTCTCTACCTCTCCCCTCTCTGTCTCTCTACCTCTCATTTTACTCTCTGTCTCTCTACCTCTCCCCTCTCTGTCTCTCTACCTCTCATTTTACTCTCTGTCTCTCTACCTCTCCATCTCTCCTTTTACTCTCTGTCTCTCTACCTCTCCCCTCTCTACCTCTCATTTTACTCTCTGTCTCTCCATCTCTCCCCTCTCTGTCTCTCTACCTCTCCCCTCTCTGTCTCTCCATCTCTCCTTTTACTCTCTGTCTCTCTACCTCTCCCCTCTCTGTCTCTCTACCTCTCCCCTCTCTGTCTCTCTACCTCTCATTTTACTCTCTGTCTCTCTACCTCTCCCCTCTCTGTCTCTCTACCTCTCCCCTCTCTGTCTCTCTACCTCTCCTTTTACTCTCTGTCTCTCTACCTCTCATTTTACTCTCTGTCTCTCTACCTCTCCCTTCTCTGTCTCTCTACCTCTCCCCTCTCTGTCTCTCTACCTCTCCCCTCTCTGTCTCTCTACATCTCCTTTTACTCTCTGTCTCTCTACCTCTCCCCTCTCTGTCGCTCTACCTCTCCCCTCTCTGTCTCTCTACCTCTCATTTTACTCTCTGTCTCTCTACCTCTCCCCCCTCTGTCTCTCTACCTCTCCTTTTTACTCTCTGTCTCTCTACCTCTCCCCCCTCTGTCTCTCTACCTCTCCTTTTACTCTCTGTCTCTCTACCTCTCCCCTCTGTCTCTCTACCTCTCCTTTTACTCTCTGTCTCTCTACCTCTCCTTTTACTCTCTGTCTCTCTACCTCCCCCCTCTGTCTCTCTACCTCTCCTTTTACTCTGTCTCTCTACCTCTCCCCTCTCTGTCTCTCCATCTCTCCTTTTACTCTCTGTCTCTCTACCTCTCCCCTCTCTGTCTCTCTACCTCTCCTTTTACTCTCTGTCTCTCTACCTCTCCTTTTACACTATCTCTCTACCTCTCCCCTCTGTCTCTCTACCTCTCCTTTTACTCTCTGTCTCTCTACCTCTCCTTTTACTCTGTCTCTCTACCTCTCCCCTCTCTGTCTCTCTACCTCTCCTTTTACTCTCTGTCTCTCTACCTCTCCCCTCTCTGTCTCTCTACCTCTCCCCTCTCTGTCTCTCTACCTCTCCATCTCTCCTTTTACTCTCTGTCTCTCTACCTCTCCATCTCTCCTTTTACTCTCTGTCTCTCTACCTCTCCCCTCTCTGTCTCTCTACCTCTCCTTTTACTCTCTGTCTCTCTACCGCTCCCCTCTCTGTCTCTCTACCTCTCCTTTTACTCTGTCTCTCTACCTCTCATTTTACTCTGTCTCTCTACCTCTCCATCTCTCCTTTTACTCTCTGTCTCTCTACCTCTCCCCTCTCTACCTCTCATTTTACTCTCTGTCTCTCCATCTCTCCCCTCTCTGTCTCTCTACCTCTCCTTTTACTCTCTGTCTCTCTACCTCTCATTTTACTCTCTGTCTCTCTACCTCTCCCCTCTCTGTCTCTCTACCTCTCCTTTTACTCTCTGTCTCTCTACCTCTCCTTTTACTCTCTGTCTCTCCATCTCTCCTTTTACTCTCTGTCTCTCTACCTCTCCATCTCTCCTTTTACTCTCTGTCTCTCTACCTCTCCCCTCTCATTTTACTCTCTGTCTCTCCATCTCTCCCCTCTCTGTCTCTCTACCTCTCCCCTCTCTGTCTCTCCATCTCTCCTTTTACTCTCTGTCTCTCTACCTCTCCCCTCTCTGTCTCTCTACCTCTCCCCTCTCTGTCTCTCTACCTCTCATTTTACTCTCTGTCTCTCTACCTCTCCCCTCTCTGTCTCTCTACCTCTCATTTTACTCTCTGTCTCTCTACCTCTCCATATCTCCTTTTACTCTCTGTCTCTCTACCTCTCCCCTCTCTACCTCTCATTTTACTCTCTGTCTCTCCATCTCTCCCCTCTCTGTCTCTCTACCTCTCCCCTCTCTGTCTCTCCATCTCTCCTTTTACTCTCTGTCTCTCTACCTCTCCCCTCTCTGTCTCTCTCCCTCTCCCCTCTCTGTCTCTCTACCTCTCATTTTACTCTCTGTCTCTCTACCTCTCCCCTCTCTGTCTCTCTACCTCTCCCCTCTCTGTCTCTACCTCTCCTTTTACTCTCTGTCTCTCTACCTCTCATTTTACTCTCTGTCTCTCTACCTCTCCCTTCTCTGTCTCTCTACCTCTCCCCTCTCTGTCTCTCTACCTCTCCCCTCTCTGTCTCTCTACCTCTCCTTTTACTCTCTGTCTCTCTACCTCTCCCCTCTCTGTCTCTCTACCTCTCCCCTCTCTGTCTCTCTACCTCTCCTTTTACTCTCTGTCTCTCTACCTCTCCCCCCTCTGTCTCTCTACCTCTCCCCCCTCTGTCTCTCTACCTCTCATTTTTACTCTCTGTCTCTCTACCTCTCCTTTTACTCTCTGTATCTCTACCTCTCCCCCTCTGTCTCTCTACCTCTCATTTTACTCTCTGTCTCTCTACCTCTCTCCCATCTGTCTCTCTACCTCTCCTTTTTACTCTCTGTCTCTCTACCTCTCCCCTCTCTGTCTCTCTACCTCTCCATCTCTCTGTCAGTCTACCTCTCCTTTTACTCTCTGTCTCTCTACCTCTCCCCTCTCTGTCTCTCTACCTCTCCATCTCTCTGTCAGTCTACCTCTCCTTTTACTCTCTGTCTCTCTACCTCTGTCCCATCTGTCTCTCTACCTCTCCTTTTTACTCTGTCTCTCTACCTCTCCTTTTTACTCTCTGTCTCTCTACCTCTCCCCTCTCTGTCTCTCTACCTCTCCATCTCTCTGTCAGTCTACCTCTCCTTTTACTCTCTGTCTCTCTACCTCTCCTTTTTACTCTCTGTCTCTCTACCTCTCCCCTCTCTGTCTCTCTACCTCTCCCCTCTCTGTCTCTCTACCTCTCCTTTTACTCTCTGTCTCTCTACCTCTCCCCTCTCTGTCTCTCTACCTCTCATTTTACTCTCTGTCTCTCTACCTCTCCCCTCTGTCTCTCTACCTCTCCTTTTACTCTCTGTCTCTCTACCTCTCCCCTCTCTGTCTCTCTACCTCTCCTTTTACTCTCTGTCTCTCTACCTCTCCCCTCTCTGTCTCTCTACCTCTCCCCTCTGTCTCTCTACCTCTCCTTTTACTCTCTGTCTCTCTACCTCTCATTTTACTCTCTGTCTCTCTACCTCTCCCTTCTCTGTCTCTCTACCTCTCCCCTCTCTGTCTCTCCATCTCTCCTTTTACTCTCTGTCTCTCTACCTCTCCCCTCTCTGTCTCTCTACCTCTCCCCTCTCTGTCTCTCTACCACTCATTTTACTCTCTGTCTCTCTACCTCTCCCCTCTGTCTCTCTACCTCTCATTTTACTCTCTCTCTCTACCTCTCATTTTACTCTCTGTCTCTCTACCTCTCCCCTCTCTGTCTCTCTACCTCTCCCCTCTCTGTCTCTCTACCTCTCCTTTTACTCTCTGTCTCTCTACCTCTCATTTCACTCTCTGTCTCTCTACCTCTCCCTTCTCTGTCTCTCTACCTCTCCCCTCTCTCTGTCAGTCTACCTCTCCTTTTACTCTCTGTCTCTCTACCTCTCCTTTTTACTCTCTGTCTCTCTACCTCTCCCCTCTCTGTCTCTCTACCTCTCCTTTTACTCTCTGTCTCTCTACCTCTCCCCTCTCTGTCTCTCTACCTCTCATTTTACTCTCTGTCTCTCTACCTCTCCCCTCTGTCTCTCTACCTCTCCTTTTACTCTCTGTCTCTCTACCTCTCCCCTCTCTGTCTCTCTACCTCTCCTTTTACTCTGTCTCTCTATCTCTCCCCTCTCTGTCTCTCTACCTCTCCCCTCTGTCTCTCTACCTCTCCTTTTACTCTCTGTCTCTCTACCTCTCATTTCACTCTCTGTCTCTCTACCTCTCCCTTCTCTGTCTCTCTACCTCTCCCCTCTCTGTCTCTCCATCTCTCCTTTTACTCTCTGTCTCTCTACCTCTCCCCTCTCTGTCTCTCTACCTCTCCCCTCTGTCTCTCTACCTCTCCTTTTACTCTCTGTCTCTCTACCTCTCTCCCCTCTGTCTCTCTACCTCTCCATCTCTCTGTCAGTCTACCTCTCCTTTTACTCTCTGTCTCTCTACCTCTCCTTTTTACTCTCTGTCTCTCTACCTCTCCCCTCTCTGTCTCTCTACCTCTCCTTTTACTCTCTGTCTCTCTACCTCTCCCCTCTCTGTCTCTCTACCTCTCATTTTACTCTCTGTCTCTCTACCTCTCCCCTCTGTCTCTCTACCTCTCCTTTTACTCTCTGTCTCTCTACCTCTCCCCTCTCTGTCTCTCTACCTCTCCTTTTACTCTCTGTCTCTCTACCTCTCCCCTCTCTGTCTCTCTACCTCTCCCCTCTGTCTCTCTACCTCTCCTTTTACTCTCTGTCTCTCTACCTCTCATTTCACTCTCTGTCTCTCTACCTCTCCCTTCTCTGTCTCTCTACCTCTCCCCTCTCTGTCTCTCCATCTCTCCTTTTACTCTCTGTCTCTCTACCTCTCCCCTCTCTGTCTCTCTACCTCTCCCCTCTCTGTCTCTCTACCACTCATTTTACTCTCTGTCTCTCTACCTCTCCCCTCTGTCTCTCTACCTCTCATTTTACTCTCTCTCTCTACCTCTCATTTTACTCTCTGTCTCTCTACCTCTCCCCTCTCTGTCTCTCTACCTCTCCCCTCTCTGTCTCTCTACCTCTCCCCTCTGTCGCTCTACCTCTCCTTTTACTCTGTCTCTCTACCTCTCATTTTACTCTCTGTCTCTCTACCTCTCCATCTCTCCTTTTACTCTCTGTCTCTCTACCTCTCCATCTCTCCTTTTACTCTCTGTCTCTCTACCTCTCCCCTCTCTGTCTCTCTACCTCTCCCCTCTCTGTCGCTCTACCTCTCCTTTTACTCTGTCTCTCTACCTCTCATTTTACTCTCTGTCTCTCTACCTCTCCATATCTCCTTTTACTCTCTGTCTCTCGACCTCTCCCCTCTCTACCTCTCATTTTACTCTCTGTCTCTCTACCTCTCCATCTCTCCTTTTACTCTGTCTCTCTACCTCTCATTTTACTCTCTGTCTCTCTACCTCTCCATCTCTCCTTTTACTCTGTCTCTCTACCTCTCATTTTACTCTCTGTCTCTCTACCTCTCCATCTCTCCTTTTACTCTCTGTCTCTCTACCTCTCCATCTCTCCTTTTACTCTCTGTCTCTCTACCTCTCCCCTCTCTGTCTCTCTACCTCTCCTTTTACTCTCTGTCTCTCTACCTCTCCCCTCTCTGTCTCTCTACCTCTCCCCTCTCTGTCTCTCTACCTCTCCTTTTACTCTCTGTCTCTCTACCTCTCCCCCCTCTGTCTCTCTACCTCTCCCCCCTCTGTCTCTCTACCTCTCATTTTACTCTCTGTCTCTCTACCTCTCCTTTTACTCTCTGTATCTCTACCTCTCCCCCTCTGTCTCTCTACCTCTCCTTTTACTCTCTGTCTCTCTACCTCTCCCCCCTCTGTCTCTCTACCTCTCCTTTTACTCTCTGTCTCTCTACCTCTCTCCCATCTGTCTCTCTACCTCTCCTTTTTACTCTCTGTCTCTCTACCTCTCCCCTCTCTGTCTCTCTACCTCTCCATCTCTCTGTCAGTCTACCTCTCCTTTTACTCTCTGTCTCTCTACCTCTCCCCTCTCTGTCTCTCTACCTCTCCATCTCTCTGTCAGTCTACCTCTCCTTTTACTCTCTGTCTCTCTACCTCTGTCCCATCTGTCTCTCTACCTCTCCTTTTTACTCTGTCTCTCTACCTCTCCTTTTTACTCTCTGTCTCTCTACCTCTCCCCTCTCTGTCTCTCTACCTCTCCATCTCTCTGTCAGTCTACCTCTCCTTTTACTCTCTGTCTCTCTACCTCTCCTTTTTACTCTCTGTCTCTCTACCTCTCCCCTCTCTGTCTCTCTACCTCTCCTTTTACTCTCTGTCTCTCTACCTCTCCCCTCTCTGTCTCTCTACCTCTCATTTTACTCTCTGTCTCTCTACCTCTCCCCTCTGTCTCTCTACCTCTCCTTTTACTCTCTGTCTCTCTACCTCTCCCCTCTCTGTCTCTCTACCTCTCCTTTTACTCTCTGTCTCTCTACCTCTCCCCTCTCTGTCTCTCTACCTCTCCCCTCTGTCTCTCTACCTCTCCTTTTACTCTCTGTCTCTCTACCTCTCATTTCACTCTGTCTCTCTACCTCTCCCTTCTCTGTCTCTCTACCTCTCCCCTCTCTGTCTCTCTACCTCTCCCCTCTCTGTCTCTCCATCTCTCCTTTTACTCTCTGTCTCTCTACCTCTCCCCTCTCTGTCTCTCTACCTCTCCCCTCTCTGTCTCTCTACCACTCATTTTACTCTCTGTCTCTCTACCTCTCCCCTCTGTCTCTCTACCTCTCATTTTACTCTCTCTCTCTACCTCTCATTTTACTCTCTGTCTCTCTACCTCTCCCCTCTCTGTCTCTCTACCTCTCCCCTCTCTGTCTCTCTACCTCTCCCCTCTGTCGCTCTACCTCTCCTTTTACTCTGTCTCTCTACCTCTCATTTTACTCTCTGTCTCTCTACCTCTCCATCTCTCCTTTTACTCTCTGTCTCTCTACCTCTCCATCTCTCCTTTTACTCTCTGTCTCTCTACCTCTCCCCTCTCTGTCTCTCTACCTCTCCCCTCTCTGTCGCTCTACCTCTCCTTTTACTCTGTCTCTCTACCTCTCATTTTACTCTCTGTCTCTCTACCTCTCCATATCTCCTTTTACTCTCTGTCTCTCTACCTCTCCCCTCTCTACCTCTCATTTTACTCTCTGTCTCTCTACCTCTCCATCTCTCCTTTTACTCTGTCTCTCTACCTCTCATTTTACTCTCTGTCTCTCTACCTCTCCATCTCTCCTTTTACTCTGTCTCTCTACCTCTCATTTTACTCTCTGTCTCTCTACCTCTCCATCTCTCCTTTTACTCTCTGTCTCTCTACCTCTCCATCTCTCCTTTTACTCTCTGTCTCTCTACCTCTCCCCTCTCTGTCTCTCTACCTCTCCTTTTACTCTCTGTCTCTCTACCGCTCCCCTCTCTGTCTCTCTACCTCTCCTTTTACTCTGTCTCTCTACCTCTCATTTTACTCTGTCTCTCTACCTCTCCATCTCTCCTTTTACTCTCTGTCTCTCTACCTCTCCATATCTCCTTTTACTCTCTGTCTCTCTACCTCTCCCCTCTCTACCTCTCATTTTACTCTCTGTCTCTCCATCTCTCCCCTCTCTGTCTCTCTACCTCTCCTTTTACTCTCTGTCTCTCTACCTCTCCTTTTACTCTGTCTCTCTACCTCTCATTTTACTCTCTGTCTCTCTACCTCTCCCCTCTCTGTCTCTCTACCTCTCCTTTTACTCTCTGTCTCTCTACCTCTCCTTTTACTCTCTGTCTCTCCATCTCTCCTTTTACTCTCTGTCTCTCTACCTCTCCATCTCTCCTTTTACTCTCTGTCTCTCTACCTCTCCCCTCTCTACCTCTCATTTTACTCTCTGTCTCTCCATCTCTCCCCTCTCTGTCTCTCTACCTCTCCCCTCTCTGTCTCTCCATCTCTCCTTTTACTCTCTGTCTCTCTACCTCTCCCCTCTCTGTCTCTCTACCTCTCCCCTCTCTGTCTCTCTACCTCTCATTTTACTCTCTGTCTCTCTACCTCTCCCCTCTCTGTCTCTCTACCTCTCATTTTACTCTCTGTCTCTCTACCTCTCCATCTCTCCTTTTACTCTCTGTCTCTCTACCTCTCCCCTCTCTACCTCTCATTTTACTCTCTGTCTCTCCATCTCTCCCCTCTCTGTCTCTCTACCTCTCCCCTCTCTGTCTCTCCATCTCTCCTTTTACTCTCTGTCTCTCTACCTCTCCCCTCTCTGTCTCTCTACCTCTCCCCTCTCTGTCTCTCTACCTCTCATTTTACTCTCTGTCTCTCTACCTCTCCCCTCTCTGTCTCTCTACCTCTCCCCTCTCTGTCTCTCTACCTCTCCTTTTACTCTCTGTCTCTCTACCTCTCATTTTACTCTCTGTCTCTCTACCTCTCCCTTCTCTGTCTCTCTACCTCTCACCTCTCTGTCTCTCTACCTCTCCCCTCTCTGTCTCTCTACATCTCCTTTTACTCTCTGTCTCTCTACCTCTCCCCTCTCTGTCGCTCTACCTCTCCCCTCTCTGTCTCTCTACCTCTCATTTTACTCTCTGTCTCTCTACCTCTCCCCCCTCTGTCTCTCTACCTCTCCTTTTTACTCTCTGTCTCTCTACCTCTCCCCCCTCTGTCTCTCTACCTCTCCTTTTACTCTCTGTCTCTCTACCTCTCCCCTCTGTCTCTCTACCTCTCCTTTTACTCTCTGTCTCTCTACCTCTCCTTTTACTCTCTGTCTCTCTACCTCCCCCCTCTGTCTCTCTACCTCTCCTTTTACTCTGTCTCTCTACCTCTCCCCTCTCTGTCTCTCCATCTCTCCTTTTACTCTCTGTCTCTCTACCTCTCCCCTCTCTGTCTCTCTACCTCTCCTTTTACTCTCTGTCTCTCTACCTCTCCTTTTACACTATCTCTCTACCTCTCCCCTCTGTCTCTCTACCTCTCCTTTTACTCTCTGTCTCTCTACCTCTCCTTTTACTCTGTCTCTCTACCTCTCCCCTCTCTGTCTCTCTACCTCTCCTTTTACTCTCTGTCTCTCTACCTCTCCCCTCTCTGTCTCTCTACCTCTCCCCTCTCTGTCTCTCTACCTCTCCATCTCTCCTTTTACTCTCTGTCTCTCTACCTCTCCATCTCTCCTTTTACTCTCTGTCTCTCTACCTCTCCCCTCTCTGTCTCTCTACCTCTCCTTTTACTCTCTGTCTCTCTACCGCTCCCCTCTCTGTCTCTCTACCTCTCCTTTTACTCTGTCTCTCTACCTCTCATTTTACTCTGTCTCTCTACCTCTCCATCTCTCCTTTTACTCTCTGTCTCTCTACCTCTCCCCTCTCTACCTCTCATTTTACTCTCTGTCTCTCCATCTCTCCCCTCTCTGTCTCTCTACCTCTCCTTTTACTCTCTGTCTCTCTACCTCTCATTTTACTCTCTGTCTCTCTACCTCTCCCCTCTCTGTCTCTCTACCTCTCCTTTTACTCTCTGTCTCTCTACCTCTCCTTTTACTCTCTGTCTCTCCATCTCTCCTTTTACTCTCTGTCTCTCTACCTCTCCATCTCTCCTTTTACTCTCTGTCTCTCTACCTCTCCCCTCTCATTTTACTCTCTGTCTCTCCATCTCTCCCCTCTCTGTCTCTCTACCTCTCCCCTCTCTGTCTCTCCATCTCTCCTTTTACTCTCTGTCTCTCTACCTCTCCCCTCTCTGTCTCTCTACCTCTCCCCTCTCTGTCTCTCTACCTCTCATTTTACTCTCTGTCTCTCTACCTCTCCCCTCTCTGTCTCTCTACCTCTCATTTTACTCTCTGTCTCTCTACCTCTCCATATCTCCTTTTACTCTCTGTCTCTCTACCTCTCCCCTCTCTACCTCTCATTTTACTCTCTGTCTCTCCATCTCTCCCCTCTCTGTCTCTCTACCTCTCCCCTCTCTGTCTCTCCATCTCTCCTTTTACTCTCTGTCTCTCTACCTCTCCCCTCTCTGTCTCTCTCCCTCTCCCCTCTCTGTCTCTCTACCTCTCATTTTACTCTCTGTCTCTCTACCTCTCCCCTCTCTGTCTCTCTACCTCTCCCCTCTCTGTCTCTACCTCTCCTTTTACTCTCTGTCTCTCTACCTCTCATTTTACTCTCTGTCTCTCTACCTCTCCCTTCTCTGTCTCTCTACCTCTCCCCTCTCTGTCTCTCTACCTCTCCCCTCTCTGTCTCTCTACATCTCCTTTTACTCTCTGTCTCTCTACCTCTCCCCTCTCTGTCGCTCTACCTCTCCCCTCTCTGTCTCTCTACCTCTCATTTTACTCTCTGTCTCTCTACCTCTCCCCCCTCTGTCTCTCTACCTCTCCTTTTTACTCTCTGTCTCTCTACCTCTCCCCCCTCTGTCTCTCTACCTCTCCTTTTACTCTCTGTCTCTCTACCTCTCCCCTCTGTCTCTCTACCTCTCCTTTTACTCTCTGTCTCTCTACCTCTCTCCCCTCTGTCTCTCTACCTCTCCTTTTACTCTGTCTCTCTACCTCTCCCCTCTCTGTCTCTCCATCTCTCCTTTTACTCTCTGTCTCTCTACCTCTCCCCTCTCTGTCTCTCTACCTCTCCTTTTACTCTCTGTCTCTCTACCTCTCCTTTTACACTATCTCTCTACCTCTCATTTTACTCTGTCTCTCTACCTCTCCCCTCTGTCTCTCTACCTCTCATTTTACTCTGTCTCTCTACCTCTCCTTTTACTCTGTCTCTCTACCTCTCCCCTCTCTGTCTCTCTACCTCTCCTTTTACTCTCTGTCTCTCTACCTCTCCCCTCTCTGTCTCTCTACCTCTCCCCTCTCTGTCTCTCTACCTCTCCTTTTACTCTCTGTCTCTCTACCTCTCCCCCCTCTGTCTCTCTACCTCTCCCCCCTCTGTCTCTCTACCTCTCATTTTTACTCTGTCTCTCTACCTCTCCTTTTACTCTCTGTATCTCTACCTCTCCCCCTCTGTCTCTCTACCTCTCCTTTTACTCTCTGTCTCTCTACCTCTCCCCCCTCTGTCTCTCTACCTCTCCTTTTACTCTCTGTCTCTCTACCTCTCTCCCATCTGTCTCTCTACCTCTCCTTTTTACTCTCTGTCTCTCTACCTCTCCTTTTTACTCTCTGTCTCTCTACCTCTCCCCTCTCTGTCTCTCTACCTCTCCATCTCTCTGTCAGTCTACCTCTCCTTTTACTCTCTGTCTCTCTACCTCTCCCCTCTCTGTCTCTCTACCTCTCCATCTCTCTGTCAGTCTACCTCTCCTTTTACTCTCTGTCTCTCTACCTCTGTCCCATCTGTCTCTCTACCTCTCCTTTTTACTCTGTCTCTCTACCTCTCCTTTTTACTCTCTGTCTCTCTACCTCTCCCCTCTCTGTCTCTCTACCTCTCCATCTCTCTGTCAGTCTACCTCTCCTTTTACTCTCTGTCTCTCTACCTCTCCTTTTTACTCTCTGTCTCTCTACCTCTCCCCTCTCTGTCTCTCTACCTCTCCTTTTACTCTCTGTCTCTCTACCTCTCCCCTCTCTGTCTCTCTACCTCTCATTTTACTCTCTGTCTCTCTACCTCTCCCCTCTGTCTCTCTACCTCTCCTTTTACTCTCTGTCTCTCTACCTCTCCCCTCTCTGTCTCTCTACCTCTCCTTTTACTCTCTGTCTCTCTACCTCTCCCCTCTCTGTCTCTCTACCTCTCCCCTCTGTCTCTCTACCTCTCCTTTTACTCTCTGTCTCTCTACCTCTCATTTCACTCTCTGTCTCTCTACCTCTCCCTTCTCTGTCTCTCTACCTCTCCCCTCTCTGTCTCTCCATCTCTCCTTTACTCTCTGTCTCTCTACCTCTCCCCTCTCTGTCTCTCTACCTCTCATTTTACTCTCTCTCTCTACCTCTCATTTTACTCTCTGTCTCTCTACCTCTCCCCTCTCTGTCTCTCTACCTCTCCCATCTCTGTCTCTCTACCTCTCCCCTCTGTCTCTCTACCTCTCATTTTACTCTCTGTCTCTCTATCTCTCCTTTTACTCTCTGTCTCTCTACCTCTCCATCTCTCCTTTTACTCTCTGTCTCTCTACCTCTCCCCTCTCTGTCTCTCTACCTCTCCCCTCTCTGTCGCTCTACCTCTCCTTTTACTCTGTCTCTCTACCTCTCATTTTACTCTCTGTCTCTCTACCTCTCCATATCTCCTTTTACTCTCTGTCTCTCTACCTCTCCCCTCTCTACCTCTCATTTTACTCTCTGTCTCTCTACCTCTCCATCTCTCCTTTTACTCTGTCTCTCTACCTCTCATTTTACTCTCTGTCTCTCTACCTCTCCATCTCTCCTTTTACTCTGTCTCTCTACCTCTCATTTTACTCTCTGTCTCTCTACCTCTCCATCTCTCCTTTTACTCTCTGTCTCTCTACCTCTCCATCTCTCCTTTTACTCTCTGTCTCTCTACCTCTCCCCTCTCTGTCTCTCTACCTCTCCTTTTACTCTCTGTCTCTCTACCGCTCCCCTCTCTGTCTCTCTACCTCTCCTTTTACTCTGTCTCTCTACCTCTCATTTTACTCTGTCTCTCTACCTCTCCATCTCTCCTTTTACTCTCTGTCTCTCTACCTCTCCATATCTCCTTTTACTCTCTGTCTCTCTACCTCTCCCCTCTCTACCTCTCATTTTACTCTCTGTCTCTCCATCTCTCCCCTCTCTGTCTCTCTACCTCTCCTTTTACTCTCTGTCTCTCTACCTCTCCTTTTACTCTGTCTCTCTACCTCTCATTTTACTCTCTGTCTCTCTACCTCTCCCCTCTCTGTCTCTCTACCTCTCCTTTTACTCTCTGTCTCTCTACCTCTCCTTTTACTCTCTGTCTCTCCATCTCTCCTTTTACTCTCTGTCTCTCTACCTCTCCATCTCTCCTTTTACTCTCTGTCTCTCTACCTCTCCCCTCTCTACCTCTCATTTTACTCTCTGTCTCTCCATCTCTCCCCTCTCTGTCTCTCTACCTCTCCCCTCTCTGTCTCTCCATCTCTCCTTTTACTCTCTGTCTCTCTACCTCTCCCCTCTCTGTCTCTCTACCTCTCCCCTCTCTGTCTCTCTACCTCTTATTTTACTCTCTGTCTCTCTACCTCTCCCCTCTCTGTCTCTCTACCTCTCATTTTACTCTCTGTCTCTCTACCTCTCCATCTCTCCTTTTACTCTCTGTCTCTCTACCTCTCCCCTCTCTACCTCTCATTTTACTCTCTGTCTCTCCATCTCTCCCCTCTCTGTCTCTCTACCTCTCCCCTCTCTGTCTCTCCATCTCTCCTTTTACTCTCTGTCTCTCTACCTCTCCCCTCTCTGTCTCTCTACCTCTCCCCTCTCTGTCTCTCTACCTCTCATTTTACTCTCTGTCTCTCTACCTCTCCCCTCTCTGTCTCTCTACCTCTCCCCTCTCTGTCTCTCTACCTCTCCTTTTACTCTCTGTCTCTCTACCTCTCATTTTACTCTCTGTCTCTCTACCTCTCCCTTCTCTGTCTCTCTACCTCTCCCCTCTCTGTCTCTCTACCTCTCCCCTCTCTGTCTCTCTACATCTCCATTTACTCTCTGTCTCTCTACCTCTCCCCTCTCTGTCGCTCTACCTCTCCCCTCTCTGTCTCTCTACCTCTCATTTTACTCTCTGTCTCTCTACCTCTCCCCCCTCTGTCTCTCTACCTCTCCTTTTTACTCTCTGTCTCTCTACCTCTCCCCCCTCTGTCTCTCTACCTCTCCTTTTACTCTCTGTCTCTCTACCTCTCCCCTCTGTCTCTCTACCTCTCCTTTTACTCTCTGTCTCTCTACCTCTCCTTTTACTCTCTGTCTCTCTACCTCCCCCCTCTGTCTCTCTACCTCTCCTTTTACTCTGTCTCTCTACCTCTCCCCTCTCTGTCTCTCCATCTCTCCTTTTACTCTCTGTCTCTCTACCTCTCCCCTCTCTGTCTCTCTACCTCTCCTTTTACTCTCTGTCTCTCTACCTCTCCTTTTACACTATCTCTCTACCTCTCCCCTCTGTCTCTCTACCTCTCCTTTTACTCTCTTTCTCTCTACCTCTCCTTTTACTCTGTCTCTCTACCTCTCCCCTCTCTGTCTCTCTACCTCTCCTTTTACTCTCTGTCTCTCTACCTCTCCCCTCTCTGTCTCTCTACCTCTCCCCTCTCTGTCTCTCTACCTCTCCTTTTACTCTCTGTCTCTCTACCTCTCCCCCCTCTGTCTCTCTACCTCTCCCCCCTCTGTCTCTCTACCTCTCATTTTTACTCTCTGTCTCTCTACCTCTCCTTTTACTCTCTGTATCTCTACCTCTCCCCCTCTGTCTCTCTACCTCTCCTTTTACTCTCTGTCTCTCTACCTCTCCCCCCTCTGTCTCTCTACCTCTCCTTTTACTCTCTGTCTCTCTACCTCTCTCCCATCTGTCTCTCTACCTCTCCTTTTTACTCTCTGTCTCTCTACCTCTCCTTTTTACTCTCTGTCTCTCTACCTCTCCCCTCTCTGTCTCTCTACCTCTCCATCTCTCTGTCAGTCTACCTCTCCTTTTACTCTCTGTCTCTCTACCTCTCCCCTCTCTGTCTCTCTACCTCTCCATCTCTCTGTCAGTCTACCTCTCCTTTTACTCTCTGTCTCTCTACCTCTGTCCCATCTGTCTCTCTACCTCCCCTTTTTACTCTGTCTCTCTACCTCTCCTTTTTACTCTCTGTCTCTCTACCTCTCCCCTCTCTGTCTCTCTACCTCTCCTTTTACTCTCTGTCTCTCTACCGCTCCCCTCTCTGTCTCTCTACCTCTCCTTTTACTCTGTCTCTCTACCTCTCATTTTACTCTGTCTCTCTACCTCTCCATCTCTCCTTTTACTCTCTGTCTCTCTACCTCTCCATATCTCCTTTTACTCTCTGTCTCTCTACCTCTCCCCTCTCTACCTCTCATTTTACTCTCTGTCTCTCCATCTCTCCCCTCTCTGTCTCTCTACCTCTCCTTTTACTCTCTGTCTCTCTACCTCTCCTTTTACTCTGTCTCTCTACCTCTCATTTTACTCTCTGTCTCTCTACCTCTCCCCTCTCTGTCTCTCTACCTCTCCTTTTACTCTCTGTCTCTCTACCTCTCCTTTTACTCTCTGTCTCTCCATCTCTCCTTTTACTCTCTGTCTCTCTACCTCTCCATCTCTCCTTTTACTCTCCGTCTCTCTACCTCTCCCCTCTCTACCTCTCATTTTACTCTCTGTCTCTCCATCTCTCCCCTCTCCCCTCTCTGTCTCTCCATCTCTCCTTTTACTCTCTGTCTCTCTACCTCTCCCCTCTCTGTCTCTCTACCTCTCCCCTCTCTGTCTCTCTACCTCTCATTTTACTCTCTGTCTCTCTACCTCTCCCCTCTCTGTCTCTCTACCTCTCATTTTACTCTCTGTCTCTCTACCTCTCCATCTCTCCTTTTACTCTCTGTCTCTCTACCTCTCCCCTCTCTACCTCTCATTTTACTCTCTGTCTCTCCATCTCTCCCCTCTCTGTCTCTCTACCTCTCCCCTCTCTGTCTCTCCATCTCTCCTTTTACTCTCTGTCTCTCTACCTCTCCCCTCTCTGTCTCTCTACCTCTCCCCTCTCTGTCTCTCTACCTCTCATTTTACTCTCTGTCTCTCTACCTCTCCCCTCTCTGTCTCTCTACCTCTCCCCTCTCTGTCTCTCTACCTCTCCTTTTACTCTCTGTCTCTCTACCTCTCCCCTCTCTGTCTCTCTACCTCTCCCCTCTCTGTCTCTCTACCTCTCCTTTTACTCTCTGTCTCTCTACCTCTCCCTTCTCTGTCTCTCTACCTCTCCCCTCTCTGTCTCTCTAACTCTCCCCTCTCTGTCTCTCTACCTCTCCTTTTACTCTCTGTCTCTCTACCTCTCCCCTCTCTGTCTCTCTACCTCTCCCCTCTCTGTCTCTCTACCTCTCCTTTTACTCTCTGTCTCTCTACCTCTCCCCCCTCTGTCTCTCTACCTCTCCCCCCTCTGTCTCTCTACCTCTCATTTTTACTCTCTGTCTCTCTACCTCTCCTTTTACTCTCTGTATCTCTACCTCTCCCCCTCTGTCTCTCTACCTCTCCTTTTACTCTCTGTCTCTCTACCTCTCCCCCCTCTGTCTCTCTACCTCTCCTTTTACTCTCTGTCTCTCTACCTCTCTCCCATCTGTCTCTCTACCTCTCCTTTTTACTCTCTGTCTCTCTACCTCTCCTTTTTACTCTCTGTCTCTCTACCTCTCCCCTCTCTGTCTCTCTACCTCTCCATCTCTCTGTCAGTCTACCTCTCCTTTTACTCTCTGTCTCTCTACCTCTCCCCTCTCTGTCTCTCTACCTCTCCATCTCTCTGTCAGTCTACCTCTCCTTTTACTCTCTGTCTCTCTACCTCTGTCCCATCTGTCTCTCTACCTCTCCTTTTTACTCTGTCTCTCCCCTCTCCTTTTTACTCTCTGTCTCTCTACCTCTCCCCTCTCTGTCTCTCTACCTCTCCATCTCTCTGTCAGTCTACCTCTCCTTTTACTCTCTGTCTCTCTACCTCTCCTTTTTACTCTCTGTCTCTCTACCTCTCCCCTCTCTGTCTCTCTACCTCTCCCCTCTCTGTCTCTCTACCTCTCCTTTTACTCTCTGTCTCTCTACCTCTCCCCTCTCTGTCTCTCTACCTCTCATTTTACTCTCTGTCTCTCTACCTCTCCCCTCTGTCTCTCTACCTCTCCTTTTACTCTCTGTCTCTCTACCTCTCCCCTCTCTGTCTCTCTACCTCTCCTTTTACTCTCTGTCTCTCTACCTCTCCCCTCTCTGTCTCTCTACCTCTCCATCTCTCTGTCAGTCTACCTCTCCTTTTACTCTCTGTCTCTCTACCTCTCCCCTCTCTGTCTCTCTACCTCTCCATCTCTCTGTCAGTCTACCTCTCCTTTTACTCTCTGTCTCTCTACCTCTGTCCCATCTGTCTCTCTACCTCTCCTTTTTACTCTGTCTCTCCCCTCTCCTTTTTACTCTCTGTCTCTCTACCTCTCCCCCCTCTGTCTCTCTACCTCTCCTTTTACTCTCTGTCTCTCTACCTCTCCCCTCTGTCTCTCTACCTCTCCTTTTACTCTCTGTCTCTCTACCTCTCCTTTTACTCTCTGTCTCTCTACCTCCCCCCTCTGTCTCTCTACCTCTCCTTTTACTCTGTCTCTCTACCTCTCCCCTCTCTGTCTCTCCATCTCTCCTTTTACTCTCTGTCTCTCTACCTCTCCCCTCTCTGTCTCTCTACCTCTCCTTTTACTCTCTGTCTCTCTACCTCTCCTTTTACACTATCTCTCTACCTCTCATTTTACTCTGTCTCTCTACCTCTCCCCTCTGTCTCTCTACCTCTCCTTTTACTCTCTGTCTCTCTACCTCTCCTTTTACTCTGTCTCTCTACCTCTCCCCTCTCTGTCTCTCTACCTCTCCTTTTACTCTCTGTCTCTCTACCTCTCCCCTCTCTGTCTCTCTACCTCTCCCCTCTGTCGCTCTACCTCTCCTTTTACTCTGTCTCTCTACCTCTCATTTTACTCTCTGTCTCTCTACCTCTCCATCTCTCCTTTTACTCTCTGTCTCTCTACCTCTCCATCTCTCCTTTTACTCTCTGTCTCTCTACCTCTCCCCTCTCTGTCTCTCTACCTCTCCCCTCTCTGTCGCTCTACCTCTCCCCTCTCTGTCGCTCTACCTCTCCTTTTACTCTGTCTCTCTACCTCTCATTTTACTCTCTGTCTCTCTACCTCTCCATATCTCCTTTTACTCTCTGTCTCTCTACCTCTCCCCTCTCTACCTCTCATTTTACTCTCTGTCTCTCTACCTCTCCATCTCTCCTTTTACTCTGTCTCTCTACCTCTCATTTTACTCTCTGTCTCTCTACCTCTCCATCTCTCCTTTTACTCTGTCTCTCTACCTCTCATTTTACTCTCTGTCTCTCTACCTCTCCATCTCTCCTTTTACTCTCTGTCTCTCTACCTCTCCATCTCTCCTTTTACTCTCAGTCTCTCTACCTCTCCCCTCTCTGTCTCTCTACCTCTCCTTTTACTCTCTGTCTCTCTACCTCTCCCCTCTCTACCTCTCCTTTTACTCTGTCTCTCTACCTCTCATTTTACTCTGTCTCTCTACCTCTCCATCTCTCCTTTTACTCTCTGTCTCTCTACCTCTCCCCTCTCTACCTCTCATTTTACTCTCTGTCTCTCCATCTCTCCCCTCTCTGTCTCTCTACCTCTCCCCTCTCTGTCTCTCTACCTCTCCTTTTACTCTCTGTCTCTCTACCTCTCCTTTTACTCTGTCTCTCTACCTCTCATTTTACTCTCTGTCTCTCTACCTCTCCCCTCTCTGTCTCTCTACCTCTCCTTTTACTCTGTCTCTCTACCTCTCCTTTTACTCTCTGTCTCTCTACCTCTCCATCTCTCCTTTTACTCTCTGTCTCTCTACCTCTCCCCTCTCTACCTCTCATTTTATTCTCTGTCTCTCCATCTCTCCCCTCTCTACCTCTCCCCTCTCTGTCTCTCCATCTCTCCTTTTACTCTCTGTCTCTCTACCTCTCCCCTCTCTGTCTCTCTACCTCTCCCCTCTCTGTCTCTCTACCTCTCATTTTACTATCTGTCTCTCTACCTCTCCCCTCTCTGTCTCTCTACCTCTCATTTTACTCTCTGTCTCTCTACCTCTCCTTTTACTCTCTGTCTCTCTACCTCTCCCCTCTCTACCTCTCATTTTACTCTCTGTCTCTCCATCTCTCCCCTCTCTGTCTCTCTACCTCTCCCCTCTCTGTCTCTCCATCTCTCCTTTTACTCTCTGTCTCTCTACCTCTCCCCTCTCTGTCTCTCTACCTCTCCCCTCTCTGTCTCTCTACCTCTCATTTTACTCTCTGTCTCTCTACCTCTCCCCCCTCTGTCTCTCTACCTCTCCTTTTTACTCTCTGTCTCTCTACCTCTCCCCCTCTGTCTCTCTACCTCTCCTTTTACTCTCTGTCTCTCTACCTCTCCCCTCTGTCTCTCTACCTCTCCTTTTACTCTCTGTCTCTCTACCTCTCTCCCCTCTGTCTCTCTACCTCTCCTTTTACTCTGTCTCTCTACCTCTCCCCTCTCTGTCTCTCCATCTCTCATTTTACTCTCTGTCTCTCTACCTCTCCCCTCTGTCTCTCTACCTCTCCTTTTACACTATCTCTCTACCTCTCCCCTCTGTCTCTCTACCTCTCATTTTACTCTCTGTCTCTCTACCTCTCCCCTCTCTGTCTCTCTACCTCTCCTTTTACTCTCTGTCTCTCTACCTCTCCTTTTACACTATCTCTCTACCTCTCATTTTACTCTGTCTCTCTACCTCTCCCCTCTGTCTCTCTACCTCTCCTTTTACTCTCTGTCTCTCTACCTCTCCTTTTACTATCTGTCTCTCTACCTCTCCCCTCTCTGTCTCTCTACCTCTCCCCTCTCTGTCTCTCTACCTCTCCTTTTACTCTCTGTCTCTCTACCTCTCCCCCCTCTGTCTCTCTACCTCTCCCCCCTCTGTCTCTCTACCTCTCATGTTTACTCTCTGTCTCTCTACCTCTCCTTTTACTCTCTGTCTCTCTACCTCTCCCCCTCTGTCTCTCTACCTCTCCTTTTACTCTCTGTCTCTCTACCTCTCCCCCCTCTGTCTCTCTACCTCTCCTTTTACTCTCTGTCTCTCTACCTCTCTCCCATCTGTCTCTCTACCTCTCCTTTTTACTCTCTGTCTCTCTACCTCTCCATCTCTCTGTCAGTCTACCTCTCCTTTTACTCTCTGTCTCTCTACCTCTCCCCTCTCTGTCTCTCTACCTCTCCATCTCTCTGTCAGTCTACCTCTCCTTTTACTCTCTGTCTCTCTACCTCTGTCCCATCTGTCTCTCTACCTCTCCTTTTTACTCTGTCTCTCTACCTCTCCTTTTTACTCTCTGTCTCTCTACCTCTCCCCTCTCTGTCTCTCTACCTCTCCATCTCTCTGTCAGTCTACCTCTCCTTTTACTCTCTGTCTCTCTACCTCTCCTTTTTACTCTCTGTCTCTCTACCTCTCCCCTCTCTGTCTCTCTACCTCTCCCCTCTCTGTCTCTCTACCTCTCCCCTCTCTGTCTCTCTACCTCTCATTTTACTCTCTGTCTCTCTACCTCTCCCCTCTGTCTCTCTACCTCTCCTTTTACTCTCTGTCTCTCTACCTCTCCCCTCTCTGTCTCTCTACCTCTCCTTTTACTCTCTGTCTCTCTACCTCTCCCCTCTCCCCTCTCTGTCTCTCTACCTCTCCCCTCTGTCTCTCTACCTCTCCTTTTACTCTCTGTCTCTCTACCTCTCATTTTACTCTCTGTCTCTCTACCTCTCCCTTCTCTGTCTCTCTACCTCTCCCCTCTCTGTCTCTCCATCTCTCCTTTTACTCTCTGTCTCTCTACCTCTCCCCTCTCTGTCTCTCTACCTCTCCCCTCTCTGTCTCTCTACCACTCATTTTACTCTCTGTCTCTCTACCTCTCCCCTCTGTCTCTCTACCTCTCATTTTACTCTCTCTCTCTACCTCTCATTTTACTCTCTGTCTCTCTACCTCTCCCCTCTCTGTCTCTCTACCTCTCCCCTCTCTGTCTCTCTACCTCTCCCCTCTGTCTCTCTACCTCTCATTTTACTCTCTGTCTCTCTACCTCTCCCCTCTGTCTCTCTACCTCTCATTTTACTCTCTCTCTCTACCTCTCATTTTACTCTCTGTCTCTCTACCTCTCCCCTCTCTGTCTCTCTACCTCTCCCCTCTGTCTCTCTACCTCTCCTTTTACTCTCTGTCTCTCTACCTCTCCCCTCTCTGTCTCTCTACCTCTCCTTTTACTCTCTCTCTCTCTACCTCTCATTTTACTCTCTGTCTCTCTACCTCTCCCCTCTCTGTCTCTCTACCTCTCGCCTCTCTGTCTCTCTACCTCTCCCCTCTCTGTCTCTCTACCTCTCCTTTTACTCTCTGTCTCTCTACCTCTCCCCTCTCTGTCTCTCTACCTCTCCTTTTACTCTCTGTCTCTCTACCTCTCCTTTTACTCTCTGTCTCTCTACCGCTCCCCTCTCTGTCTCTCTACCTCTCGCCTCTCTGTCTCTCTACCTCTCCCCTCTCTGTCTCTCTACCTCTCATGTTTACTCTCTGTCTCTCTACCTCTCCTTTTACTCTCTGTCTCTCTACCTCTCCCCCTCTGTCTCTCTACCTCTCCTTTTACTCTCTGTCTCTCTACCTCTCCCCCCTCTGTCTCTCTACCTCTCCTTTTACTCTCTGTCTCTCTACCTCTCTCCCATCTGTCTCTCTACCTCTCCTTTTTACTCTCTGTCTCTCTACCTCTCCTTTTTACTCTCTGTCTCTCTACCTCTCCCCTCTCTGTCTCTCTACCTCTCCATCTCTCTGTCAGTCTACCTCTCCTTTTACTCTCTGTCTCTCTACCTCTCCCCTCTCTGTCTCTCTACCTCTCCATCTCTCTGTCAGTCTACCTCTCCTTTTACTCTATGTCTCTCTACCTCTGTCCCATCTGTCTCTCTACCTCTCCTTTTTACTCTGTCTCTCTACCTCTCCTTTTTACTCTCTGTCTCTCTACCTCTCCCCTCTCTGTCTCTCTACCTCTCCATCTCTCTGTCAGTCTACCTCTCCTTTTACTCTCTGTCTCTCTACCTCTCCTTTTTACTCTCTGTCTCTCTACCTCTCCCCTCTCTGTCTCTCTACCTCTCCCCTCTCTGTCTCTCTACCTCTCCCCTCTCTGTCTCTCTACCTCTCCTTTTACTCTCTGTCTCTCTACCTCTCCCCTCTCTACCTCTCATTTTACTCTCTGTCTCTCTACCTCTCCCCTCTGTCTCTCTACCTCTCCTTTTACTCTCTGTCTCTCTACCTCTCCCCTCTCTGTCTCTCTACCTCTCCTTTTACTCTCTGTCTCTCTACCTCTCCCCTCTCTGTCTCTCTACCTCTCCCCTCTGTCTCTCTACCTCTCCTTTTACTCTCTGTCTCTCTACCTCTCATTTTACTCTCTGTCTCTCTACCTCTCCCTTCTCTGTCTCTCTACCTCTCCCCTCTCTGTCTCTCCATCTCTCCTTTTACTCTCTGTCTCTCTACCTCTCCCCTCTCTGTCTCTCTACCTCTCCCCTCTCTGTCTCTCTACCACTCATTTTACTCTCTGTCTCTCTACCTCTCCCCTCTGTCTCTCTACCTCTCATTTTACTCTCTCTCTCTACCTCTCATTTTACTCTCTGTCTCTCTACCTCTCCCCTCTCTGTCTCTCTACCTCTCCCCTCTCTGTCTCTCTACCTCTCCCCTCTGTCTCTCTACCTCTCATTTTACTCTCTGTCTCTCTACCTCTCCCCTCTGTCTCTCTACCTCTCATTTTACTCTCTCTCTCTACCTCTCATTTTACTCTCTGTCTCTCTACCTCTCCCCTCTCTGTCTCTCTACCTCTCCCCTCTGTCTCTCTACCTCTCCTTTTACTCTCTGTCTCTCTACCTCTCCCCTCTCTGTCTCTCTACCTCTCCTTTTACTCTCTCTCTCTCTACCTCTCATTTTACTCTCTGTCTCTCTACCTCTCGCCTCTGTCTCTCTACCTCTCCCCTCTCTGTCTCTCTACCTCTCCTTTTACTCTGTCTCTCTACCTCTCCCCTCTCTGTCTCTCTACCTCTCGCCTCTCTGTCTCTCTACCTCTCCCCTCTCTGTCTCTCTACCTCTCCTTTTACTCTCTGTCTCTCTACCTCTCCCCTCTGTCTCTCTACCTCTCCTTTTACTCTCTGTCTCTCTACCTCTCCTTTTACTCTCTGTCTCTCTACCGCTCCCCTCTCTGTCTCTCTACCTCTCGCCTCTCTGTCTCTCTACCTCTCCCCTCTCTGTCTCTCTACCTCTCATTTTACTATCTGTCTCTCTACCTCTCCCCTCTCTGTCTCTCTACCTCTCATTTTACTCTCTGTCTCTCTACCTCTCCTTTTACTCTCTGTCTCTCTACCTCTCCCCTCTCTACCTCTCATTTTACTCTCTGTCTCTCCATCTCTCCCCTCTCTGTCTCTCTACCTCTCCCCTCTCTGTCTCTCCATCTCTCCTTTTACTCTCTGTCTCTCTACCTCTCCCCTCTCTGTCTCTCTACCTCTCCCCTCTCTGTCTCTCTACCTCTCATTTTACTCTCTGTCTCTCTACCTCTCCCCCCTCTGTCTCTCTACCTCTCCTTTTTACTCTCTGTCTCTCTACCTCTCCCCCTCTGTCTCTCTACCTCTCCTTTTACTCTCTGTCTCTCTACCTCTCCCCTCTGTCTCTCTACCTCTCCTTTTACTCTCTGTCTCTCTACCTCTCTCCCCTCTGTCTCTCTACCTCTCCTTTTACTCTGTCTCTCTACCTCTCCCCTCTCTGTCTCTCCATCTCTCATTTTACTCTCTGTCTCTCTACTTCTCCCCTCTGTCTCTCTACCTCTCCTTTTACACTATCTCTCTACCTCTCCCCTCTGTCTCTCTACCTCTCATTTTACTCTCTGTCTCTCTACCTCTCCCCTCTCTGTCTCTCTACCTCTCCTTTTACTCTCTGTCTCTCTACCTCTCCTTTTACACTATCTCTCTACCTCTCATTTTACTCTGTCTCTCTACCTCTCCCCTCTGTCTCTCTACCTCTCCTTTTACTCTCTGTCTCTCTACCTCTCCTTTTACTATCTGTCTCTCTACCTCTCCCCTCTCTGTCTCTCTACCTCTCCCCTCTCTGTCTCTCTACCTCTCCTTTTACTCTCTGTCTCTCTACCTCTCCCCCCTCTGTCTCTCTACCTCTCCCCCCTCTGTCTCTCTACCTCTCATGTTTACTCTCTGTCTCTCTACCTCTCCTTTTACTCTCTGTCTCTCTACCTCTCCCCCTCTGTCTCTCTACCTCTCCTTTTACTCTCTGTCTCTCTACCTCTCCCCCCTCTGTCTCTCTACCTCTCCTTTTACTCTCTGTCTCTCTACCTCTCTCCCATCTGTCTCTCTACCTCTCCTTTTTACTCTCTGTCTCTCTACCTCTCCATCTCTCTGTCAGTCTACCTCTCCTTTTACTCTCTGTCTCTCTACCTCTCCCCTCTCTGTCTCTCTACCTCTCCATCTCTCTGTCAGTCTACCTCTCCTTTTACTCTCTGTCTCTCTACCTCTGTCCCATCTGTCTCTCTACCTCTCCTTTTTACTCTGTCTCTCTACCTCTCCTTTTTACTCTCTGTCTCTCTACCTCTCCCCTCTCTGTCTCTCTACCTCTCCATCTCTCTGTCAGTCTACCTCTCCTTTTACTCTCTGTCTCTCTACCTCTCCTTTTTACTCTCTGTCTCTCTACCTCTCCCCTCTCTGTCTCTCTACCTCTCCCCTCTCTGTCTCTCTACCTCTCCCCTCTCTGTCTCTCTACCTCTCATTTTACTCTCTGTCTCTCTACCTCTCCCCTCTGTCTCTCTACCTCTCCTTTTACTCTCTGTCTCTCTACCTCTCCCCTCTCTGTCTCTCTACCTCTCCTTTTACTCTCTGTCTCTCTACCTCTCCCCTCTCCCCTCTCTGTCTCTCTACCTCTCCCCTCTGTCTCTCTACCTCTCCTTTTACTCTCTGTCTCTCTACCTCTCATTTTACTCTCTGTCTCTCTACCTCTCCCTTCTCTGTCTCTCTACCTCTCCCCTCTCTGTCTCTCCATCTCTCCTTTTACTCTCTGTCTCTCTACCTCTCCCCTCTCTGTCTCTCTACCTCTCCCCTCTCTGTCTCTCTACCACTCATTTTACTCTCTGTCTCTCTACCTCTCCCCTCTGTCTCTCTACCTCTCATTTTACTCTCTCTCTCTACCTCTCATTTTACTCTCTGTCTCTCTACCTCTCCCCTCTCTGTCTCTCTACCTCTCCCCTCTCTGTCTCTCTACCTCTCCCCTCTGTCTCTCTACCTCTCATTTTACTCTCTGTCTCTCTACCTCTCCCCTCTGTCTCTCTACCTCTCATTTTACTCTCTCTCTCTACCTCTCATTTTACTCTCTGTCTCTCTACCTCTCCCCTCTCTGTCTCTCTACCTCTCCCCTCTGTCTCTCTACCTCTCCTTTTACTCTCTGTCTCTCTACCTCTCCCTCTCTGTCTCTCTACCTCTCCTTTTACTCTCTCTCTCTCTACCTCTCATTTTACTCTCTGTCTCTCTACCTCTCCCCTCTCTGTCTCTCTACCTCTCGCCTCTCTGTCTCTCTACCTCTCCCCTCTCTGTCTCTCTACCTCTCCTTTTACTCTCTGTCTCTCTACCTCTCCCCTCTCTGTCTCTCTACCTCTCCTTTTACTCTCTGTCTCTCTACCTCTCCTTTTACTCTCTGTCTCTCTACCGCTCCCCTCTCTGTCTCTCTACCTCTCGCCTCTCTGTCTCTCTACCTCTCCCCTCTCTGTCTCTCTACCTCTCATGTTTACTCTCTGTCTCTCTACCTCTCCTTTTACTCTCTGTCTCTCTACCTCTCCCCCTCTGTCTCTCTACCTCTCCTTTTACTCTCTGTCTCTCTACCTCTCCCCCCTCTGTCTCTCTACCTCTCCTTTTACTCTCTGTCTCTCTACCTCTCTCCCATCTGTCTCTCTACCTCTCCTTTTTACTCTCTGTCTCTCTACCTCTCCTTTTTACTCTCTGTCTCTCTACCTCTCCCCTCTCTGTCTCTCTACCTCTCCATCTCTCTGTCAGTCTACCTCTCCTTTTACTCTCTGTCTCTCTACCTCTCCCCTCTCTGTCTCTCTACCTCTCATTTTACTCTCTGTCTCTCTACCTCTCGCCTCTGTCTCTCTACCTCTCCCCTCTCTGTCTCTCTACCTCTCCTTTTACTCTGTCTCTCTACCTCTCCCCTCTCTGTCTCTCTACCTCTCGCCTCTCTGTCTCTCTACCTCTCCCCTCTCTGTCTCTCTACCTCTCCTTTTACTCTCTGTCTCTCTACCTCTCCCCTCTGTCTCTCTACCTCTCCTTTTACTCTCTGTCTCTCTACCTCTCCTTTTACTCTCTGTCTCTCTACCGCTCCCCTCTCTGTCTCTCTACCTCTCGCCTCTCTGTCTCTCTACCTCTCCCCTCTCTGTCTCTCTACCTCTCATTTTACTATCTGTCTCTCTACCTCTCCCCTCTCTGTCTCTCTACCTCTCATTTTACTCTCTGTCTCTCTACCTCTCCTTTTACTCTCTGTCTCTCTACCTCTCCCCTCTCTACCTCTCATTTTACTCTCTGTCTCTCCATCTCTCCCCTCTCTGTCTCTCTACCTCTCCCCTCTCTGTCTCTCCATCTCTCCTTTTACTCTCTGTCTCTCTACCTCTCCCCTCTCTGTCTCTCTACCTCTCCCCTCTCTGTCTCTCTACCTCTCATTTTACTCTCTGTCTCTCTACCTCTCCCCCCTCTGTCTCTCTACCTCTCCTTTTTACTCTCTGTCTCTCTACCTCTCCCCTCTGTCTCTCTACCTCTCCTTTTACTCTCTGTCTCTCTACCTCTCCCCTCTGTCTCTCTACCTCTCCTTTTACTCTCTGTCTCTCTACCTCTCTCCCCTCTGTCTCTCTACCTCTCCTTTTACTCTGTCTCTCTACCTCTCCCCTCTCTGTCTCTCCATCTCTCATTTTACTCTCTGTCTCTCTACCTCTCCCCTCTGTCTCTCTACCTCTCCTTTTACACTATCTCTCTACCTCTCCCCTCTGTCTCTCTACCTCTCATTTTACTCTCTGTCTCTCTACCTCTCCCCTCTCTGTCTCTCTACCTCTCCTTTTACTCTCTGTCTCTCTACCTCTCCTTTTACACTATCTCTCTACCTCTCATTTTACTCTGTCTCTCTACCTCTCCCCTCTGTCTCTCTACCTCTCCTTTTACTCTCTGTCTCTCTACCTCTCCTTTTACTATCTGTCTCTCTACCTCTCCCCTCTCTGTCTCTCTACCTCTCCCCTCTCTGTCTCTCTACCTCTCCTTTTACTCTCTGTCTCTCTACCTCTCCCCCCTCTGTCTCTCTACCTCTCCCCCCTCTGTCTCTCTACCTCTCATGTTTACTCTCTGTCTCTCTACCTCTCCTTTTACTCTCTGTCTCTCTACCTCTCCCCCTCTGTCTCTCTACCTCTCCTTTTACTCTCTGTCTCTCTACCTCTCCCCCCTCTGTCTCTCTACCTCTCCTTTTACTCTCTGTCTCTCTACCTCTCTCCCATCTGTCTCTCTACCTCTCCTTTTTACTCTCTGTCTCTCTACCTCTCCATCTCTCTGTCAGTCTACCTCTCCTTTTACTCTCTGTCTCTCTACCTCTCCCCTCTCTGTCTCTCTACCTCTCCATCTCTCTGTCAGTCTACCTCTCCTTTTACTCTCTGTCTCTCTACCTCTGTCCCATCTGTCTCTCTACCTCTCCTTTTTACTCTGTCTCTCTACCTCTCCTTTTTACTCTCTGTCTCTCTACCTCTCCCCTCTCTGTCTCTCTACCTCTCCATCTCTCTGTCAGTCTAACTCTCCTTTTACTCTCTGTCTCTCTACCTCTCCTTTTTACTCTCTGTCTCTCTACCTCTCCCCTCTCTGTCTCTCTACCTCTCCCCTCTCTGTCTCTCTACCTCTCCCCTCTCTGTCTCTCTACCTCTCATTTTACTCTCTGTCTCTCTACCTCTCCCCTCTGTCTCTCTACCTCTCCTTTTACTCTCTGTCTCTCTACCTCTCCCCTCTCTGTCTCTCTACCTCTCCTTTTACTCTCTGTCTCTCTACCTCTCCCCTCTCCCCTCTCTGTCTCTCTACCTCTCCCCTCTGTCTCTCTACCTCTCCTTTTACTCTCTGTCTCTCTACCTCTCATTTTACTCTCTGTCTCTCTACCTCTCCCTTCTCTGTCTCTCTACCTCTCCCCTCTCTGTCTCTCCATCTCTCCTTTTACTCTCTGTCTCTCTACCTCTCCCCTCTCTGTCTCTCTACCTCTCCCCTCTCTGTCTCTCTACCACTCATTTTACTCTCTGTCTCTCTACCTCTCCCCTCTGTCTCTCTACCTCTCATTTTACTCTCTCTCTCTACCTCTCATTTTACTCTCTGTCTCTCTACCTCTCCCCTCTCTGTCTCTCTACCTCTCCCCTCTCTGTCTCTCTACCTCTCCCCTCTGTCTCTCTACCTCTCATTTTACTCTCTGTCTCTCTACCTCTCCCCTCTGTCTCTCTACCTCTCATTTTACTCTCTCTCTCTACCTCTCATTTTACTCTCTGTCTCTCTACCTCTCCCCTCTCTGTCTCTCTACCTCTCCCCTCTGTCTCTCTACCTCTCCTTTTACTCTCTGTCTCTCTACCTCTCCCCTCTCTGTCTCTCTACCTCTCCTTTTACTCTCTCTCTCTCTACCTCTCATTTTACTCTCTGTCTCTCTACCTCTCCCCTCTCTGTCTCTCTACCTCTCGCCTCTCTGTCTCTCTACCTCTCCCCTCTCTGTCTCTCTACCTCTCCTTTTACTCTCTGTCTCTCTACCTCTCCCCTCTCTGTCTCTCTACCTCTCCTTTTACTCTCTGTCTCTCTACCTCTCCTTTTACTCTCTGTCTCTCTACCGCTCCCCTCTCTGTCTCTCTACCTCTCGCCTCTCTGTCTCTCTACCTCTCCCCTCTCTGTCTCTCTACCTCTCATGTTTACTCTCTGTCTCTCTACCTCTCTCCCATCTGTCTCTCTACCTCTCCTTTTTACTCTCTGTCTCTCTACCTCTCCATCTCTCTGTCAGTCTACCTCTCCTTTTACTCTCTGTCTCTCTACCTCTCCCCTCTCTGTCTCTCTACCTCTCCATCTCTCTGTCAGTCTACCTCTCCTTTTACTCTCTGTCTCTCTACCTCTGTCCCATCTGTCTCTCTACCTCTCCTTTTTACTCTGTCTCTCTACCTCTCCTTTTTACTCTCTGTCTCTCTACCTCTCCCCTCTCTGTCTCTCTACCTCTCCATCTCTCTGTCAGTCTAACTCTCCTTTTACTCTCTGTCTCTCTACCTCTCCTTTTTACTCTCTGTCTCTCTACCTCTCCCCTCTCTGTCTCTCTACCTCTCCCCTCTCTGTCTCTCTACCTCTCCCCTCTCTGTCTCTCTACCTCTCATTTTACTCTCTGTCTCTCTACCTCTCCCCTCTGTCTCTCTACCTCTCCTTTTACTCTCTGTCTCTCTACCTCTCCC